>NW_026879620.1:0-27362 GCF_032173495.1 Musca vetustissima | reverse complement strand
GACGTGGTGGAGGTTTCATCGATATAGTACAGCATGTGCATGTTATCGATAAAGCTATCATTGGACATGACTTGGCCATTAAATAGCCATAAGACCTTGGGTTCGGGTATGGCTCGTACCACACAGGAGATGGTGAGGTTACGCCCCTCAGAAACTTCGGTATAGGTGGATTGAGGGGTTACCTCTGGGAGACAGGCAAATTCTTCTTTCTTTAGAGATTTAATAACCTGACCCTTCAGCCTTAGAGGTTCCACACATTTGGGTTCCTCGGTCTGCGGGGTGTTATAGCTATTCAACCAGTTGTGCAAATCCAAAAGTCGACAATCACACGTCCAACGATTACTTTGTAAGCTGATGCCATGCAGGGATTTGGGTAAAATATGATTACCCTGAATATAGCTAATACGATTTCCATCCAAACGTAACCATTCCAGATTATCCATACCCACAAACGCCTCATTTTCGATCCGCTCAATTTGACAGTTGCTCAACTCCAGGGTGGTCAAAAAGGAGAGATAACGAAAAGCGGAGGTTTTCAGCTCTCTTATGGGATTGCCACTCAACGAGAGCCGCATCAACGAACTATAATCCTGAAATGTCTCTGTGGGTATGTGTTGCAGCGAATTTTCCGATAAATCTAATTCGACGAGATTTGTAAGGCCACGAAAAGCTTTTTCATGTATACGTATCAGCTGATTACGGGATAGGTAGATTTTTTGCAAATTCAATAAGTCCATACGTAGAAATCGTTCACTTTGCAGCACCTGTAGAGCATTGCCCGAAAAATTCAGGACCTGTGTACCGGGATCCATACCTTCGGGTATGTTGGGTAGGGATTGGCCACCACATTCCACAGTCTGTTTGCCACCCTTCCATTTACAAATGCATACCTCTGCTGGACACGCTCCGATCGGGTCCATCATCGTCATCATCAGCAGTAACCACAATGACAAATAAATGCCAAAAATGGATTGAAATTTCGTTTTTCCGGTAGGTCGGTGAAACATGGTCGTGGTTGTTGGTGTTTTGGTTTTATTTTTAAAAAATATTGAATTGAAATTATTTGATTAATGATTAAATTTTGTTTTTAGGTTTGTGTTGTTGTTGTAATTTTGCTTGTAGATTATTTTCGTTTGTCAAAAATAAAACATCTTCTTTTCTTTTGCAGCTACTTGGCAAAATTGTCATTTATGCTGGAGCAAGGAGTAGGGGTGTCTTGTCATGTATTCCCTTTTTTTCTTAAGAAAATCTAGGATTACGGATTTTTGGGATTATGGCCTACTCAATACTACATAATCCTTTTAGACTAATGACCGAAATCCTTGTGTTTTTATTTATCCTTCTTCAGATATTATTTAACTTTTGCAATAACTGGGACATATATTCCTTATCTGGCTGTTTTTGTTGTGGGAATCCTTGTTTTTTTTCTTTGTCACAAACAACAACAATTTAAGGACCAAAAGATGTTTTTTCCTAACTCAGGAATCTGTGATGTTTGTTGTACCCGGGTATTTCTTTACTATCCTTTCCAAATTCCTTTCTTTTTTTCAAACACCCACACTATGCTTTTTTATGAACTCCCTATGTTTTGTATCGCTGTTAGTTTTTTTGCATGGTTGACGTCAGCATATTTTCTATTAGTTTGCCATTCAATGTTTCGGTTGTTGTTGTTGATTTTTTTCTACCCCGAATTTTCGTAGTTTTTTTTATGAACCTCCCATGTATTCTTATCGTTTGTATTTTGTTCGGGTTTTTTGTTGCCGTTCTGTTGTTTCTCTATTTTTCTTCCTCTTGTTTCTTATATTTCCTGTACATCCGGGTATTATTCTATTCAATCTTGGGTTTTTTGGTTTTCCTTCTTCATGTTACTGTTCACTACCCATTCTCATCTAATCATTAAGGCCATTAGTGTCGTTTGGTTACCAGCTGTTGGGTTTTTCTCCGCTGTTTTTTGGCGTTCTTGTGGTTTTCTTGTGCTTTGGGTTTTTTCGCTTGAGTTTACATTGTGTTCTGCAAATATTTGAAAGGAAAGAATGGGAGAAAGAAAAACAAAATGTTATTATTTGCAGGCCAGAAAAAAAGCAAGAAAAAAAGGATCAGCATTTCTTTAAATTTAAAGCTATATTGATTAAGACATTGATGGTTCTAAGAAATATTAGAATCAATTAGTAATAGAATCAAATAGTAATAACTATTTAAAATTATTTTCAAACATATATAAATTATATAAAAATTTATTACAAATCTAAAATAGGGTTTGTATAAAAAGTGTAAACTCGATCGTATGATGAATGTCAATATTCATACGCACTGAGTTCCATAATATGAGACAACATGTTCACCTAAGTAACATAAGTAAAATGGACAAACCTAGCAAAATTGGTACACGCTATTGTGTACGCCGCACTGTTAAAAATTTAATCTCGATCAGATACGGGTCCGAAATACATATAGAAGCTATGTCTGCATCTGCATCAATTTCCACATAACGCAATAACGTCATTCAATTTGATACGCTGTGCAAAATTTCGTGTTAATCGGACAATCATATAAATGATTTATATATCTATGTAGATCAGATATTTAATTTGTTCCGATTCCTTATCAGTGGACCTCCGAAGATGTTATGTATCTTCATCGACAGAATATTGCAAATAGGAGACACTCCTGTACGTAGTAGTTTAAATATCGAAATTTTGTTCCTTTTTAGAACAATACATTTTGATATTCAGAGTTTAATTATCTGAAAAATTTGCTTTGCAAAATATTATCAGGCTTGTTTACATCGTACCGTATGATTTGTGTCAATACTCATACGCACGGAGGTCGCTTGGATCTTGTCAGGGTTGAAGTAAATGGAACACTTGGATTTTTTTCGAAATAATGAAACAAATCATTTGGCCGCACTTGAATCAAAATTTTAAACTCTAATATGTATCCCGTCTTAAAGCCGCCAAATTGTTAATTTTAGCACTCAATTTATATTTTGTTTCTTATCCATCTCTTGGCCACTTTTGCTGCCCTCCACTAAAAGAAGCTGAAAACAAACATTTGTAGAAAATTTAATTTACAATATACATAACGAAATCCATCACTAACACTAGCTCTTAACTTTCAACAGCAGATAACTTATTCTTCTTATTCTTTGTTGCCATTAACAGTAAAGAATAGCAGAGTGTCATTCATTTTTATTCTTGTGGTAGTTGTTGCTGTTGCTACTGCAATGTTTTAAAAACTTTTACGCTATAAACTTTAATTAACTAAATTTCTGTCATTTTTCTGGGCTGCGTTTTTTTCTTTCTTTAACTTTTCCCAGCTATTGTCATTGCCATCAACACACGGCATAGTTAAAAGTTAGTAAATTGTACGCCACCATAACCATTATCATCGAGTGGTGGGTCTTCTTTGGAGTTCATCATCATCGTCAGGATTGTTGTTATGGCGGTGGCCAACAACAACAAACGATGAAGGAAGACTGCTAAAGTGTGGTGATGTCCATGGTGGTGGTGGTGATGGTGAAGTTGATTGTGTGGTTCCTTGCTTGATGGTTCTTTCAAGTTCTTAAATTTCAAATTATAGAAATGTTTTACCCGAGGAAACAATAGATAACGTTGAACCTACTTATTAGCCCACAAAAGTTTAAAGGATATGGTTTAGTTGGTTCTGTTATTGCTCTTGGTGTTCGAATACAATGTCATTCTTCCTGTTCGACATGTTGACGAAGATGATGATGATGATAAGAATAATGTTCGTAGAGAATTTCATGCCAAAAACTTTAATTGAAATCTACAGATGAACAACACATTTATTTTCGAACAATTATAAGTTTTTGAAATTATTGGAAGTTTGTTTTTGTTGTATTACACACATGGGTAAATTAAGTGGGGCTGAAAAGTAATGGGTGTGAAAATGGGGAAGTGTTGGAATTTTCCACTCCAAAGTATTAGGATCAAAAAATTAAAAAAAAATACTGAAATTTTCCCCTTTCCCGGGTAATTCACAATGACACCTTTTGTTGCCCCTTGGAAAGTCCCATAAAATCCAAAATTTGTCCCAATTGGAATAAATATTGTAATTTATAACTTGTATGCTAACCTACAAAAATATTTAATCGCTATCTACCATCTATGTCTTTAAAAAGGCTTGCTAAACGGAAAAAATGCAAAAACGAAACACTTTGTAAAATTAAAAGAATGCATTCATTAAAATACAGTCAATGAGAGTGAGTGTGTACAGATATGTGTTTGTGTGCCGCATTGGATGTGGCTAAGAAAGGAAATACTTTAATGGTAGTGATGGAATTCCATTCCATTTCCGTTACCACTGTTTGGATTTTGGTTGCTGGCAGCAGAGATAGGGAGAGAGAGGAGAGCATCAAAAGATAAACAATCCAAAAATTACTTTGCACAACAAACACACACACACACAGAGACAGACATATTTATACAAATATGTAAATGGAGCTATAGGCGTCAAGTTAACAAACAACAACAACAGGCAGCACCAAGGCAAAGGATAACACAAACAAATAAACCATAAAGGGCAGGCAAGCAGGCTGGCTGGCTGACTGGCAGGTCACAACAGACAGACAGTAACATCGACAGACCAGGGGGAGGCCAACACAGATATACTCGTGTAAACAAAAGCCGACCATACAACTAGACTGTTGTGATTTTTCTTTTTTTTCAGTATTTTGTATAAAAGCAAATGTGCGGGTGCCATTCAAAGCTTTTGTTATTACTCTTATCGTTTGATAGCAGTTGAGTGCCAGTTTAAATGTAGATACGAACATCCATCCTGCCCCACTCCACCTCATACCAACCTATGCCAAGGCATTAACTTAAGTGCCTACCATATTCAACTAAATTGTGAAAAATAAAGTGAAAATAATTTATTTTCTCAAAAGTGAACAGCAGCAACAACAACGTCGGCTACAACAACAACATCATGCTACATGATAATGCAATCTCAGCCGACATCCAAAAATGAAAAATGAAAAAAACGTACTCTTAACAATGGACCTACGCACTGAAGATTGTGATTTGCCTGTTCTTTGCTTTGTTTTAATAAATTAGAATTTTATACAACTACCAACAGATACCGAACGGTTAGTTAGTTAAGCAAATGGACATGTATAAGATATGAGGTATTCCACAGAAAGAGATTGCATATTGTTAACGGACCGTTTGAAAGCAAATATCCAAGAGAGTTAAATCCGAACATCTTAACGAATTGTGTTTCACTATCCATGAACTTGGAATGTCAATTTAAAGTTACTTCAGTGGGAGAATGTGGATATAGCTTAAAACAAGTGAAGAAAGCGGTAAGTTCGGCCGTAGCGAACATTGGATATACTAATAGTTAATAGTAATTGCAGCAATTTTTGATGGCATATTTGCTACAGATTACACCATATTTTATTGGCATTTGTTTGCAGTGACGTTTCTTACACCCTACTCTACCCTATACTCTACTATGCTCTCGAATATTAAATACGCCTGATAGGAAATGCCGAAAATCGGGAGGTATTATATGGGGGTGATGCCTAAATGTGAACCCATATAACTTATTCTTGAACCTCTCTCTCTCTCACTTTACATTTTAAATACGGAAATTGATATGAATCATAATATGGAGGCTATGCCTCCATGTGGACATATATAACACATTTTTCAAACATCATCATGTTTTGAATCATGATATCCTCCGAATGTAAAATGATTACAACAGATTGGCTAAATTGTCATAAAATTCCATACATTGCCGGATATAAATTGAAAACTTCGAGTTTAAAATACCCCCATACTATTGTAAGATATGATTAATATAAACCAGTAAGGGAAGTAGCAAAGTCGGACGGGAACGGCTATATGGGGTATATCCAACAGATACATCTGAACTGAAATGTATAAATGTGAACTGACTTAGATCAAGACATAAACATGTTATTCTGCAACCTATACTAACTTCTTAATTTAGACATATATAGAGTAGTTTGTTGCAATGGGACATGCTGTAAATCGATTAAAAGAATATTTGAAATGGACACCCGTTGGTTATTTGGAGTCCAATTAATATGAAGTCGGGCAAAAATATATATGGGCCATGTTTGCATTTCAACAATACGCAAATATCTAATTATATGTTCAATGTTTGTACATGAGAAGTTTGGTGCACCATTTACATGAAATCGGAGGAAAATATAAATGGAAGGTACATCCAAATCTGAACCTATTGCAAAGAAACTTTTCACAGGTTATTTTATGCTAATTTCAGTACGTTTTGTGCCCATCGGCCATATCTTGGGTCCTTGGTACATCATATTTATTATAATAGGATGAAAATATACATGGGAACTATATCCAAATCTAAACCGATTTTATCGAAACTTGCCACACTTTGTGCACAATTCATTACGTTGGGCACAATTTTGTACCTATCGGTCCTAACTTTGGGTTTTTGGGAGTTATATCTAAACCTGAAACGATTTACACTAAACTTGACACACGTTATGTTACAGTAACGTATGCACGTTGTGCAAAATTCTTCGGTAATCGGCCTAACTTTAGGTCGTTGGTGCACCATTTTCTTAACATCGGACGAAATTATATATATGGGAACTATATCAAAATCTGATCCGATTTCAATAGGGTTCGTCCTTAGGCTAAATAAATAAGCTGTGCCAAATGTCATTCAATTCGGATCATACAGTACTTTGTTTACAATTGAACATACATCGGCTCAGAATGCGATTTTATGCACATTCTTAAATTGAACCATGTATCTTTCTTGTTTCGTCTTGTTACAAGCAATTCGAATTCGATTGAAAACCGTAGGCAATAACCCTAAAATACCGAAAAATTTAAGTGCCATTATTTGGGCGATACGAACAAATTAGAACCCAATCTGCCAAATTACAGCGAATTCGGTCGAGAAACGAGCTCAAAAAACCCAAAATAACGAATAGGACTTTAATTATCAAAGATATGTATCAAAATTTTCAGAATTATAAATAACAACCATTTCGATTAAAAAATTATTTTTAGATAGAACCCGGAATGCCAAATTACAGGGAAATGCACTTAAAACCGCAAATGTACACAAAGTGGTTCGAGGCGTTCTTATGAAGAATATGTCAAAACATCGTCGTATAGGTGAACTCCGAATAGACATATGTTATATAATATATATACTAAAACGTGAATCGATACCAAACATCTTGATCTAATCTTATTTATTGCAAGACACATCTCCTGGCGGCATAATTTCTCTTCGTGGCGGTATCTACTGGTCACGAATATCATGCTATTTGACACCATTGTGCGGAAGTATGTCAATAGAAGATATGCCCAAAAAAGCCTCTATCTACATATATGTATGTTCGCCCATTATATATTTCACAATTAGGCATCAATAATTTAATTTAACCCGAAGTGGGCACATATTGTTTTTGTTTGATAGTTATGGGAAGGACAAACAATTTTAAATTTTATCTGATTGCCTAATAAGTCGACAGACCCTATTTTTAATCGAGCCCGACAGTCTGAGAATATCTGACCAACAAAAAAGATCACGTCATTTTTCATAGCCGGTAGACTGGACCAAGGGTTAAGTTTAACATATATTTAGTAACGAAAAAATTAATAAATTTTGATATATACATTTTTTTGTGCCGATCTCTTCTATAAAGTCACGATCAATGTAGATTCACGTTGTTACAAAACTCGACGGAATAAACAAACTTTTTATATTAAATGTATATCCACTGACCACTCAAGCTCGACGGACAAATGTTTATTTTCATATATAGTTAAAAAATTCTTGTTTAAAATTTTCCCATGGAACATCTCATATATAATTATTTTCAGACAATATTGGTATGTTAACTTGCGTACACGTGCTGTATGTCCCACAATTGTTATGCCATACAGCGGGTCTGTACTAAATTGTTGGTACTTTACAACAAATAGATTGTAATATATCTTCTTTAAAAATAAAAGTTTCCCCCTCGTTGTATAGGAGTGTGTGTGTGTGTGTATTTGACTTGACTTTAACCCCAAGCACAAATACACTTGTGTTTTAATAGCCATATCACCTAAAGATTTAAAACAAAACAAAATTGTTTTGGGGGGTTTGCAGTGTGGTACTGAATCACGTTTACCAAAAAACTTACACACACACAAACAATGTATCATTCCCTGAAAAGAGGTCATTAAGAATGTAACGTTACTCACAAGAAGTTATTTTTACAACAATGATTGAAGTTTGATATATGTCACATTTTATAAAATGATAACTTTACATATGCTAACAAGGCAATTTTTCTCGCTCTCCAAGTATTCTTTAAAGAAAAGGAGTATAAGTTGTTATGTACAGTATGATTAATGAGGAGGAGGAGGAGTTTTTGATACTTTTGTGCAGAGCTAAATTGAAATGTTCCTCTAACAAAGGAATGAAGTTTTTTGGTATTAACTCTTTTACGGTTTTTTTTATTTATTGAGATTTGAAAAAAGTGTCCTACATTTACCTTCCTTTACAAAAATTAATTAGGATATATGTAAAGTTAACTCCTTCCTTAAACAATTTTAAACCAAAAGCTAGGGACAATTACACACACGTGCTTAGTAGATACCTAGTATCTGAATTGTTTACCAAACAGCAACCATATTGTCCTGTACTCCTTATGATCTCAGCTAGGATTGTTGTTGTTAGGCGTTACTTCTTCATTTTCCTCATGTATTTTTTGTGATAAATTATTGTTTGCTGTTGCCATTGCCGGTACGGTAATTCTTGATAATTTATGTTTTATTTACCTCCTAAGTAATTTCCTGCAATATGCTGCTACATATTTTTGTTTTTTTTTTTTTTTTTTTTGATTTATATACTTTGCATGGTTGATACCCCCAATACAAGTGCTTTCCAACAAATAAGTATGTTGCAAAACGTACAAAATAATATATAAGTATGCTTTTTCTTTGAAAGGAAACATACTAATTATTGGAATGTGTATTTTTAACACACACACACACACATAAACATGCAATACTTTACAAGAGGAAATTTTACATATATATTATTTTCATTACAATGATAAATGAAAACAAGTACGCAAATGGAAATTGTTTTTCGGGAGAGGAGATAATAAATTGGTTTTTGAAAAGATTAATAACTAAAGGCAAAGATGGGGTTTAAGGTTTGGCTAATATTGCAAAATTTTACAGAGAATTAGAAATAATTCCGATTTTAGAGAAGTTTAGGTGAAGAGGAAATTTCGAATAAATAATTATGAGAGTTGGAATGGGCGAAATTTGTTTATACTAAGCATTTAGTATATAGAAACATTTCATGGTCTCTACTAAAAACTTTGTAATAATAAAATTTTCGATCCATTTCATTCCCTCAATATCATGTGATCATCAAATAAATTTGTAGGTGTCGTTCTCGACCATAACGTGAACTTCCTGTATATCAAGTACGAAGACATACGACAATATAATTGATATAAATTTAATGGGCAACCACTTCTCTTGGATATAATATCAACTTCTCGGGTGTATATCCTGAAAGAGGAAATATATGCGTCATTGAATACAAATTTTGTCATTGTTCACACGAAAGTCTTGGCCAATTTGACTTGCTAAATTTTGATCGATCTTCATCAAAATAGTGCATGCGTATTCTTTGTTCAGACCCCTTTGTTTGCAAAAAGTTTCTTGGTGATTGGGTCATAATTGTGACTTCTAAATCGACTATAAAAACAGACAAAAACCACTAAGGAAAGTAGTAAAGTCGGACTGGGCCGACTATATGATACCCTTCACCACTTTGTGGATATACATATGTGTATCTTTACGAAGGAACATTGACATGCAATAGAACAAACTTAAAAATGCGATCTTTATCTATAAGTAAACCGACTATCACCAATCCTTACACATGTCATTCTGCAATCTATTACATACCTTGTAAATAGATTTTAAGCAAACTTTACGCACGCTCTTTGTTATGCTTCACTGTTTACAATGTAATATCAATCAGGCACACATTGATTATTTGGTTTACAATCAACATGAATAGGTCGAAATTATACATGGAAGCTATGCTATATCTAAAGCTAAACCGATTTCAAGGAAACTTGCCCGAGATTAATTTATATTAATTTCAGTACCTTTTGCCAACCGGCCTAGCTATGGGTCTTTAGTACATCATTTACTTAAAATCGGGCGAAAGTATATATAGGAGCTATATGTAAATCTGAACCAATTTCAACTTCAGTACCTTGTACAAAATTGTGTGCGGGTCAGGCAATCATTGAGTCTTTAGTGCACAATTTACATTAAATCGGTCGAAAATATATTACAACTATATCTAAATTTGAACCGATTTTCACGAAACTTGGCACACGTCATTCTGGACCCTATTCAGTACCCTATGCCAAATTTCGTGCAAATCGAAAGATATATAGAGACTTTGGTGACCCATTTACCTTAAATCGGACGCAAATATACATGGGAACTATATATAAATCTGACCAGATTTTCTTGAAACTTGGCACACATCATTTTGGACATAATTTAGTACTCTGTGCCAAATTTCGTGCAAATCGAAAGATATATAGGGACTTTGGTGAACCATTTACCTTAAATCGGACGAATCTATATATGGGAGCTATATCTAAATCTAAACCTATTTTCTCGAAACTTGACACACATCATTCTGGATATAGTTCAGTACTCTATGCGAAATTTCGAGCAAATCGAAAGATATATAGGGACTTTGTGCCCCATTTACCTTAAATCGGACGAACATATATATGGGAGCTATATCTAAATCAGAACCGATTTTCTCGAAACTTGGCACACATCATTCTGGACATAGTTCAGTAGTCTATGCCAAATTTCGTCCAAATCGAATGATGATTGAAAAAGAGTTTTGACAGGTCTTTATTAGGCCTCTTAAGGGAACCCCACCATTCTTGATTTTATTTTTTCAAGAATTTCAATGGGCTGGTAAATCAATACCAATGCTTGTTAAGGTTTGTAACGTTGCACATATATAATTGAATATTTAAAAGAGAAGAAAATTAATTTACAAAAAATTTTTGTTATTGTTTTATTCTTGTTTTTTGTAATTAAAGAAAAGTCATTATTTTCGATGGCGGGCATGATAACTCCTCACTGGAACATCGGAATCCGAAAATTCCAACGGTGTCAGAAATAGTACATGTCTGGCTCTCGTATGAACTAGGATTATTGACTTCGCTCTAAAATTAACAAAATGGTGGACCTTTGAAAACATATTTTTGGAAAATCGCCAATTTTTTACCAAAACCCTAGTCAAAAAATAAGGAAGATCTTCACCGATTGGCTTTATCCTAGTTCATACGATAGCTATACACTCACAGAGAAACGCGTAAAAATTTGGAATCGATTGGGTTATTAGTTTTTGAGTTATCGTGCCCGCCATTCGCAAAAAAAATGTTTAGAGAAAAACGCGTTTAAAGTTTGAGAAGCCCTTTAGCCGTCACTTGATGCTGACATAATAAATCGGCTATATCTTCAAGACTTCTTGAGATTTTCATTTGAAATTTTGTGGGGACAGTCTTTAATTAGCGTAGATTCGAATTATATTAACAAAATTATTGACCCCAAGAATGGGGGGGTCCTTTAAATACAGAAAACAATTTGACTGTCTTCTATTTAACATATGGAACACAAATTACAAAATTTAAAACTTTATTTACATTTAATAAATCTTGTATAAAAGTTCGTTAACAAATCCCCAATACAAATATTTGGTCACACAAAAAACTGTATGTGTTCAGAATATTAAATATATATTTTGTAACAACTAGTTTAGTATGGCATTCACATTACATCTTTATGAAATTGACACACTTTCACGTTCGCCTACATCCGAAAAACAAACTTTTAAAAACTTCAATTTATAAAAACAGGAGTATTTCACAAAATAAAGGCAAATGCGCCCCAGAAAAAATCTCAACAAAACATATAAAATATGTATAAATTTCCAGGTCTCGTACACTTTGTTTTTTTTTCTCTCCTCCTAGTTTCCTAAATCCAACAGAATTTTATAAACCTAATCTGATTAGATGTTAGGCCAAGGTATAACCAACAAAAAAATATTAGAACATATTTATATAAAATGACAAAATAAACAACAACAACATGAATTTCCATACACGTACGTGGCTGGTAAGATGGTCCCAACCAGCACATATGGATTTCCCGTCACGACTCAAACTTTAAAATATTTTATGGCTTTAGTGTAAAGTAGGAAGAAGAAGAAGTATTAGAGAACAACAAGGTAGGAAACTGTTTCAAGGTAGCTGATGGAATAAGAATGAATTATAAACAAATTCCCTCTCCGAAAATAATCCCTTTATGATATCCATCGTCCAACGTTAAACATATGGCTCCGTGGCTAGTAAAGGACTTGCCTAGTGATGAACAAAATGTAAATAAATATATAAATAAACGTATATTAGATGTCATATTCTACTATGATGGCGACCATAAAAAAAATTCCAACAGCATAACGTGACATTTTGTGCCTCTTTACAAACAGATGCTGTATAAACTTAAGGTCTAAGGATGGATGGGAGGAGGATAACATAAAGTAAGTAAGGATATTTTTTTAGTAAATAAGAAAAAAATGAAGTGGCCATTCCAACATTGCTTAACCATGAAGATGAAGGTTAGTTTGTTTTACCCAAATGAAGAATAACATTTCAAGGCTCCGATTTTTACTTCGGAGATAAACTAAATTCCTTCGCAAAGTTTGTTTTCCATCTTTTTGAAGTTTGTCCGTCTTGTTTATTTGTGAAGTGCTATTTATACCCTTCACTACACTGCGGTACAGGGTATTATATCATTGTGCATATGTTTGTAACAGGCAAAAGGAATCGAGATAGACCCATGGTTCCTTTTGAGAATATGCATAGAATCACTTTCTGAGTCGATTTATACATGTCCGTCCGTTTGTTGGTGTTAAATTGTAAACAAAGTACAGGTCGCATTTATAATCTGATTTGGATGAAATTTGGCACAGCTCATTTATTTGGCCCAAGAACGAACTCTATTGAAATTGGGAAAAATCTGTCCAGATTTAGATATAGCTCCCATATATATTTTCGTCCGCTTTAAGGTAAATGGTGCACCAAAGTCCCAATATATCTTTCGATTTGCACGAAATTTGGCATAACGTAATGAATTTAGCCTAGAGTGATGTCTGCCAAGTTTCGTGAAAATCGGTCTAGATTTAGATATAGCCCCATATATATTTTCGCCCGATTTCGGGTAAATGGTGTACCAAAGTCCCTATATATCATCCGATTTGCACGAAATTTGGCATAGCGTACAGAATTTAGTCTAGAATGATGTGTGTAAAATTGTTTGAAAATCTGTTCCAATTTTGATATAGCTCCCATATATATTTTCGTCCGATTCCATGTAAGTGGTGTACCAAAGTCCCTATATATCTTCCGATTTGCACGAAATTTGGCATAACGTACTGAATTGAGTCTCGAATGATGTGTGTAAAATTTCTTGAAAATCGGTTCCGATTAAGATATAGCTCCCATATATATTTTGTCCGATTTCGTGTAAATTGTGCACCAAAGTCCCTATATAACTTCCCATTGGCATGAAATTTGGCATAGCGTACTGAATTGAGTCTATAATGATGTGTGTAAAATTTCTTGAAAATCAGTTCCGATTTTGATATAGCTCCCATATATATTTTCGTCCGATTTCGGGTAAATTGTGTCCCTCATATTCTTTCGATTTGCACGAATTTTGGCATAGCGTACTGAATTAAGTCTAGAAAGACGTGTACTAAGTTTTGTGAAAATCGGTTCAGATTTCGATATAGCTCCCATATATATTTTCGTTCGATTTTAAGTAAATGGTGCTCCAAAGTCCCTCAAAATCTTTCGATTTACACGAATTTTGGAATAGCGTACTGAATTAAGTCTAGAAAGACGTGTGCAAAGTTTCGTGGAAATCGGTTCAGATTACGATATAGCTCCCATATATATTTTTGTCCGATTTTGGGATAGCGTACTGATTTAAATCTAGAATGATATGTGCAAGGTTTCGTGAATATATATTTCCGTCCGATTTTAATTAAATGGCGCACTAACGATCCATAGCTACGCCGATTGACACAACGTACTGAATTTAATATAAATTAATCTCTGATAAGTGTCCTTGAAATCGGTTCAGATATAGATATAGCATGGCTTCCATATATAATTTCGACTTTAGGATACATATGCTGAATATACCCAAAGGGGTGAAGGGTATCATATAGTCGGCCCCAGTCCGACTTTACTACTTTCCTTACTGGTTATCTGAAGGCATTTTGTGGTTTAGCATAACTATTGACATTTTTTCTACTCGTTGCTCTTTTGCAGGACAAATTTGACTTTAAATGTCACACAAATCAAAATTCAATGTATAACTCTATTAAAAGTTTTAGTAAGTGATGTTAAAAAAACTTATTCCTCAGTTGGACTTTAAACAAATATTTTATTTAAAATCCTCCACTAGTGTGGGTCTAAGATTTACATATTTAAACTAAAATGTTCCATTTCTTTCCCATTGCAACATTTCCAAACAACGACCAAAACAATAAAATGAATCTACAATTGCATTCCAAGACTGTTTAAATTCTATTATCCTGCCTCTCTTTCTATACCACCCGTGTCCTTGCATAATTATACACTTTAAGTTTATAATTGTTTTACTTAAGAGCTATGTTTTTGTTGTTGTTGTTACTGCTGTTGTTAGATTTTTTCATTATACCACTAGAAATGTTGTTGATATTGCCATTGCAAAAATGATGTAGTCCTATTCTTGAGACACATCTGTGCTTTTCTAAGTTCCTCCTTTTACTTAGGCTTGGTATTTACTTAGAATGTCGTGGATGTGTGTGCACGTTTTGGACTCTGTCTATTTACCGTCATTGCCTTGTTTTCTAAATGAGCGGATATATTGAAGCTGTACTGTGCTATAGTGTAAGTCAGTGTGCAAGTGTGTGCGGTAGGTGTTGTCTTAGGTGGGTTTATTTGTGTACTGGGTACTCTCTAAGTGTTTGCTCTTCCTGTGTTAGTGTAAAGTGCAATTTGTTGCCATTTTCTTGTTTTGTTGTTGTTTTTTTTTCTGCCTCAACATTTTGCCATATTCACGTTCGTCTTCCTTTCTTGGCCTTATTGTTCATGGTCTTGAAAACAATAAAAAGACGACTAATGTAAACAATAGACTTACACATATTCTCTATTGGCATTGAATAAGACAACAACGACAATGGCATTTGCTAGGTGCGGTGCCAAGCGGCGCAGAGGAGCAATGAAAACAGAAATACCAGAATAACAATTCTAAAACTTAAATGGAATGGTAGAAAGTATTATAGTTGTTGCTGTTGTTACCAATGCTAGTAACAATGGATTGATGACAGACAAACAGACAGATAGAACGTCAGTCAGCCAGCCAGCCAGCCAGGCAATACAAGTGTGAATGTCCATAAGTGGCATAGTTGTATAGCACGAAGTATTAAATGGTATTAGCACGTTTTCACAAACTGAGAAAAACAATTTCAAGTGCATATCGGGTTGAGTTCTTTTCTGCTCGGTATACGGTTAGAGAATATATGTGAAAGATGTGTGAACGTGAATTAATAAATATTGGTTTCAATGCTGCTAATGGCATTTGTTTCGAAGCAATAATGGATGGAGTTAGTATTTTGTTGACATAAAACAAATATAAGACACAACTTATGTAGGGTCTTAAATAAGACAATTGATATGGTCACTATACGAAAGACGTTATATATGAACTGTACACGACCGGAGGGGAGCCTCTATAGATGAGCTGATGTAAGTCACTATAGACAAGCTAAAGAAATTCACTATAGACAATCTGAAGAGATTCTCTTTAGACGACTTCAACTATTCTTTATAGACGAGTTGAAGTGAGTCCATATAAACGAGCTGTCGGGAATCTCATAGACGAGCTGAAGTGATTCTCAAACTGAAAAGTGTTTCTATGGACGATGAAGAGAGTCTCAATAGACGAGCGGAAGAAGAAGTCTTTATAGACAAGCTCAAGAATGAAGTCTTTATGAAAGGGAGTCCTTATGTACGAACTGAAGAAGTCTTTTTAGACGAGCTGAAGAAGGTAATCTTCCTGCTCCATACAAGTATTTTCATGATGACCATTTTCCAACCGAATTAGCTTTACATATTTCGTTCCGAGATATTGGTGTATAACAAATCCCTTCACAGGCTATTTATACCCTATACAATCATGTTGTTAGGCTGCGAAATATTGGTCCTAGACTCACCATTAAATATACCGATCAAATGTAGCTGATTCGATATAGACATGTATGCCAGTCCGTCTGTCTAAATTTATAATTTGTATGGAATCTTTACGAAATTTTAGATGAAAGTCGGTTTCCGGCCAATGTATGATCTGTTAATAAATATTAAGGGAATTAAATGGACCAAACACATTATTTGTTGTCTGGTTTTATTGATCGCTTTAGAATCCCCCATTTTGAACCGAATATCACGAAATAATATTGACTCCTGAAGGGTATAGTCCGGATAAGTTGATAGTATATCCAAGAGGAGTGGTGGACTTTTAAATTGATACCAATTATATTGTTGTACGTAATCGGATGTGGGATTCATAAAAATATAATTACATGTGTCAACGTATTTTGATTTGGTTAGTATTACCATAACAACACTAGAAGGCGGAAATATATAGCGCTGATGGCTATGTCATTATACATGAGATTACGACTTTGTTCAGGTAAGACATCTACAAATATTGGCGATGATCAGATGATATTTAGGAGATGAAATAAACCATAAATTTTTTTTTTTTTTTTTGTATGAACATCAGAAATTATACACGGCGTAAGGATCTGGCCAACTATTTATTTAGGGTCAAATTAACCAAGATTTTTGTGTGTAAAATTTGAATCGTAAGGCGTAAATGTCTAATCCGGCAAAATATTATTAAAGAAATATACTCTTGACCTCCCATTAAGAGGGTGCAAATACCTCAAAATATCGCCCAGGCACGATAGGTTCATATTTTTTGTTTGTTTGAGGTCTTATCCATATCAAAGTCTTAGCCATATTGACATTACGGGCTCATATGTAGGTTAACATGATTACAGACAGTTTTAAACCCTTCACCACACTGTGGTACATGGTATTATGTCTTTGTGCATATGTTTGTAACAGACAAAATGAAACGAGATAGACACATGGTTCCTTTTGAAAATATGCATAGAATTACTTTTTTAGCCGAGTTATGCATGTCCATCCGTCCGTCTGTCTGTCCGTGTTAACTTGTAAACAAAGTACAGGTCGAATTTATGATCCGTATTGGATGAAATTTGGCATAGGTCACTTATTCGGCCAAGGACGAAATTGGGCAAAATCGGTTCAGATTTAGATATAGCTCCCATATATATCTTCGTCCGATTTAATGTAAATGGTGCACCAAAGTCCCTATATATGTTTCGATTTCAACGAAACTTGGCATAGCGTACTGAATTGAGTCTAGAATGGTGTGTGTGTTAATTTTCCTGAAAATCGGTTTAGATGCAGATTTAGCTCCCATATATAGTTTCGTCTGATTTTATGTAAATGGTGCACCAAAGACCCAAAGTTAGGCCGATTGACACAAAATTTTGCACAACGTACTGAAGCTAATATAAACTAGCATGTGGAAAGTTTTGTTGAAATCGGTACAGATTTGGATAGAGCTACCATATATATTTTCTCCCGATTTTAAGTAACTGATGCACCAAGAGCTCGAAATGTGGCCGATATACACAAAACATTCTGAAATTAGTAAAACCTAACCTGTGACAAGTTTCGATTAAATCGGTTTAGATTTCGATATAGCTTTTATATATATTTTTGTCCGATTTTAAGTAAATGCTAAACAAAACTCCTCCTGTTTATGACATATTTATCCAAATAATCAACGCATGTCCGACTGATATTTTCTTTAAATTTATTTTCATAATTTTGTCCCATTGTGAGAAGATACTCTATATCTGATCAAATGAAAAATTTAGGTTGGAGAATGACATGTTTATGGATCCAATTTCATGGTAATGATCCATCAATGGGACGTCTGTTAGGATTCTGCATTGAATATACGCAAAATGGTGAAGGGTATCATATAGTCGGCCATATGTCCTGTTTTTTGACAAAGCCCCTATTACAGTTTCGTTCCCATTTAAATATTATTGTTGTCCTAAACGACATTTATATTAGAATTTTTTACCGGGTTAACCTACTTTATGAGGATTTATTTGACATATATACAATGGAATTGACAATTGTAACCCTCTGGGTTAACGAAATCCGGTTAAATGTAAACGTACTGCTAGGCCCACTTTCTGTAATCGAAATATCTGCAGTTCGGCACTCTGAGTTATTGGAGGGTAAGAAACTTATTTGCAGTAGATCTACAATGTAGGTCCAAATATTCTTCACATACTTTCAGACCTATAAGGCTATCAGAGGCATCTGAACCTCAATGGTGGATTTTTCTAGGACTACCCGAGGCATTTGTTAAATATTTTTTAAAAGTATTACCTGAACGCTAAACAATCATTTCTCAATCTTTATACCCTACACAACTATGTTGTCAGTGTATTATAGCTTTGTGCAGCCCCAAATGTTTGTAACGCCGCGAAATATTGGTCCTAGACCCACCTTTAAGTATACCGATCGTCATATCTCGACTAGCTGAGTCGATCTAGACATGTGTGTCCGTCCGTCTGTCCAATATAATTTGTAAACACGATACAGGCCACATTTATGGACCAATCTTCACGAAATTTTGCATGTAGGATGGGTTCTGGCCAATGGAGAAGACCCCTATTTTGGTAAAGATCGGTTAATATTTAGGGGATGAAATGGACCAAATACTAAATTTTTGTCGGTTTTTCTGGTCGCTCCAGAGGCCGCAGTTATGGTCCGAACATCGTGAAATTTTACATGAAGAAGGGGATCGGGCCATAGAATAAGCATGCATGTTTTGATAAAGATCGGTCAATATTTAGCGGGTTAAATGGACCCTGACTTTTGTGTGAAAAATGACAAAATTTGTATTCTATGGCATATATATTTACTCCTGGAGGATGTAGACACCAGAAGGCCTATTCTCCAACTTTTAACAACATTCAATATTGTTTGATTTTCTTTTGTTATTGTAAAAACAACAAAACAAACAAATCAAATTGTTGTAAAATAAACAATGTCGAATGTTGTTAAAAAGTTACAGAATAAGCCTACAGGAGTTGATAGCATATCCAAGAGGAGTGGTTGGTCTTTAAATTGATACCAAATAAAGTGATATATCTACTCAGATGTAAGTAAGTACGTATTCAGATATTATTTAGTAACCCATTACCACATTGGAGGGAGAAATATCGCGCTGACGGCTTTGAAATTGTCCATGAAGTTCCAGTTATAGTCAAGAACAACGCCTACAATTTTCGGTGATGATCAGATTAAAATTTTGGGATGAAATGGACGGAAAACATAATTTTTTGTGAGTTTTCGAGTAGAGTATAATCAAAAAATCACAACACAACCCACCGTGAAGGTAATCTGGACAAGTAATTAGAAGGACTGTACTGAATATTCGAAAAAAGTAAGAAAGAGGTGTTGTTAACCTCTAATCGGACAAGAGGGGGCAAATATCACGAAATATTACTCAGACTCGGAATAAACATCCTCAGAAAGTTAGAGTTCGTGGTAGTTGTGTAGGGTATCGTATGGTCGGCCCCGGCCCCCCGGCCCCGACTATACTGCTCCGCTCACTGGTTTTGTTCTAAGGCTATCATGGGGGGTTTTAAATTTTTTTTAGGAAGCAATCAGAGGCTAATACGTAGATTTCTTCACAAAACAAGCGCTATCGGAGCTAATTATAAGAAAAGGAATAAAAGTTCAAAGACTGTAAGAAACGTACGCTTGGCAACCGACTATAAGGGCCTTAAGCTTTTAAAGGCATTTTTGAAAGATTATTAAAAACTATGTTTTTAATAGTCACTATTTCAAAGACTCTTAAAATTCACAGCTTTTTTCAAGGATTTTTAGAACAATAAATTTAAAAATATTGTTTTTTCGGACCTTGTGTTCTTTAAAGAAACAATTTTCAAAGTTTGCCAGAGCCAAAAAAATGATTTTTTAAGGAATATTTTTTTAAAACCTATTAGTGCACTATGTTAAGAACTTTTTTTAAGGAATATTAAAGTTTGGGCTTTATTTGTATGATAAAAGTGGACAATTTGATCGATAAACTTGTTTTCATAGGACATTCACTCAAAATTAAAATAATTGTTATCTGTACATGTGTAAAAATTCTTGCGATTTCTTGCAGTTTAATATTTTAATGTTATGCTATGCTAGTTAGTCGGTCGATGAACTTTCACCATCTTCGTGTATAGTTGTAAATTATTATCCAAGACATAAGTGTCTTGTCATATGCAATTTACCCATACTAATCCTCACCTTACCCATCCTTTGGCCAACAGTCATGCAAAGTAGAAGCAGTATTTAAATATCATAATTATACATTTAAATACCCTCTTCAAGTGTGTTCTTCTATTTTTTTGGTAAGAAAAGGAAAGAAGAAGCAAGACTAATATTTATGGGCAACACTTTATGTTGCCTCTTTGCTGGTTCCATCTTAAATTACCAATAATGCCTTTAAATAATGAGATTGCAATAAAGAAAATTTTCTTAAACACCTAAATAGACAAAAACGATAAAGAAAACCACCTAAAGCACTCACTTCAATATCGGGATGCTTGTCTAGGATATTTATGGGTAAATTTTTATAAGAAAATCTTTTTAGAAACATCTCTCTCTAGAAACTGTATTTATAATTATAAACACCTCAGGCGGCAGTAATTCCCAGAAATAACACCTATTTCCCCCACCCCCCTCCTCCACGGTACAACTTAAGATATCAACGCAAAGAAAGGCAACATTTTTGTCAAGGTCTATTTACAATATGAAGAATAATAAAAGAGCAAAGAGTGTGTTTTTTTCATTTTGAAAAACTTCTTAAATATTCATAATGGCCTTGATTGTTACGCGCTGTCGTATTATGTATATGCTGTTATGCTAACGACATTATGTACTTTTAACAGTTTTAACAGTAATTAAAAAAATATGCTAAAAAGGGACGTCATAACCAAATCATAACCCAACACTGGGCCTTTGGGTTGAATAAAATTGTAGAGTAAAAGGTTGGTGTTTTCAAATGGTATGGGTAATAATGGAATGAAAGGGTTTCGTAGCGAGTAACGAGCTGTATGTTTGCCAGCATGTTATTTATATTATTATAATTATTGGCAGTGCTTTGTCATATTTGCGTCATAAAGGTATGCATAGGACATTTATATGTAAAATAGAATGTTGAAAAAGTTGGTGTGTGCTTTTTTTATTATATTACTCTTTTGTAAAGAGATAAATAATAATGACAACAGCAGATGTAGGAAAACTGTTACGGAGGTATAGGGTAAGAAGTAAGAAGACCTAGGTCTCTAGAGTATTTGTAGTTAAAATAGAAGAATATATGAAGACGCAGATTCAGCTGTAGTTTTATATCATCCACGAGAGGTATATAACCATTTTTATTAGCATCACACTACATTAAATTGGCCCTCTTAAAATTATTGATATATTACCCTATTAACTGTTTACTTTTTTGCAGAATCGTAATCATCTTATATCAGATATTTATTTTTTTTATAAACCAAATGCTCTAGTTATTGCCAAAATATGAGACCTCTTGCCCATAGCTTATGGTGCTAAAAAATTTCCCCATTGTGGTAGTCCAGAAATATTTGATTTGATTTTCTAACAGCCTTAAGGCTCAAGTTTTGAATCTGAAAACAGCTGTTCTGAAAGGCAAGATACCACGATTTTCAATAAAGCATTTCTGCGGATCAAAATGTGATACGATTCATGAAGGCCATTCGATATTTTGGAAGAGTCTCTGACCTACCCTTCCCCTTTCTGAAACGGCGGAGGCCTGATAGTTCTCACAATGGACTATCATATCCTTTTTAAGGGGGTATGACAAAGAAAGATAATAAATGAGAAAAGTTGAACCAGACTGAAAAAAATTTCGAAAACCATAGACGAATCGAAAAAAGAAGGAGAGGGATGGTAAATGTTCCACCCAATATTACAAAGAAACTCAACCGATATTAATTAGTGATTTTAATTGTTGTTCCTGGTGGAAGATATAACTCCGGAGGCGGCACCTAGTCCCAGCCTTCACAGACACGTAAAGGCCAAAAATTTCTGGCGTATAAGTCGTGGTAACGATTTATGAAACCCGTTCGATATTTTAAAGAAGTCTCTGAAATATATTTCCCCTCAGTGGAAGTGTTGAGACATATCTCGTGAAAAGACAAAACATAATTTCTAAACTAGAAATATTCTTTTAAAACCACTGATAGTCCTCACGAAGGGAACGGTTCGGATCCCATTTTAAGGGAGTATGGCAAATAAAGATCTGAAATGAGAAAACTTGAAGCAGACTGAGAATTTTTTCGAAACCCATAGGCGATTCTGAAAATCAGTAAGGAAAGTAGTAAAGTCGGACTGGGCCGACTATACGATACTCTTCACCACTTTGGGTATATTCAACATATGTATCCTAAAAGACGTAGCTTGTTTGTTATATATCTATATCTGAACCGCTTTCAGGGAAACTTGCCAGATACTAATTTATATTACTTAAGTACGTTGTGCCAATCGGCCTAGCAACACCATTCTAGATTTAATTCAGTGCACTATAACAAAATTCGTGTAAATTGAAAACTATATAATTTACCTTAAATCGGACGAAGCTATATATGGGAGCTATATCTAAATCTTAACCGATTTTCACGATACTTAACACACATCATTCTAGACCTTATTCACTACGCTGTGCTAAATTTCGTGCAAATCGAAAGATATATAGGGACTTTAGTGGACTATTTACCTAAATTCGGGCGAAACTATATATTGGAGCTATATCTTAATCTGAACCAATTTTCACGAAACTTAGCACACATCATTCTAGACTTAATTCAGAACGCTACCCCAAATTTCGTGAAAGACGAAAAATATATAGGGACTTTAGTACACCATTTACCTTAAATCGGACGAAAATATATATGGGAGCTATATCTAAATATGAACCGATTTTTCCCAATTTCGACAGGGTTCGTCCTTGGGCCAAAGAAATGAGCTGTGCCAAATTTCATCCAATTCCAATCATAAATGCGACCTGTACTTTGTTTACAATTTAACGTGGTCAGACAGACGGACGGACGGACATGCATAAATCGACTCAGAAAGTGATTCTATGCATATTCTCAAAAGGAACCCTGGAACTATCTCGATTATATTTGCCTGTTACAAATATATGCACAAAGACATAATACCCTGTACCACAGTGTGGTGAAGGATATAAAGACATAAAAGACATCGAAGGGTAAATATTCCGCACTAATGTTCTATGAAAATCAATCGGGTGAACCTGTTTTAATAATGTAGCCAATGGAAGGGCGGCAGTTTCGATTGTTTCGATTGAACGCCACAACTCAATAATGGAGGAAAGGGTGAACAATGTCAAAATAGACAAGCATATCCTGAGTCAAATTCAAAGACGATCGTCGATTGAAAGGGCTGAGTGAGGTATAAAGCTCAGGGAAGTTGTCAGCCAGATTGAGACGACATGCATGCTCGAATATCTTTTCTTTCGAATGCTCTTTCGAATACCTCACATCAGTCAGGACCTTTATATAGGGACTATGTTGATGCATTTTGTAGCAGTAGGCTGCTCAGCTCAGGAAGAAATGCAAAGTGTTCCAAATTACAGACACTCAGATTAAAAACCTGGAATATGAACTTCAGCATACCGAAAATTGAAGGTCCATTTATATGGAGTCTATATTATATCACTAAATTCGGCTTATACCTTCAAAATAACGGAAGATTTATATGGAGTATATAACAATCCATTGGGAATTTATATCGAAAATTTGGTGAGAAAATGCTGCAAATACTTAAAAATTCCGAAATTGGCACGTGACCTTTATGTGGTGCCTATATTGGTAAAGCTCCCATTATACCAAAACTTCAACCGATACTGATAATGTTTGGTTTAAAGATTTAAACCCCATTAGAACCTAAAAAGTCAAATTTCAGAAAACTTGGTTGAAAAAGATACCAAAAGACAAAAAATGGATAATTTCGAATTATAGGAACTTAGGTCACTATCGACAAATTTTTGATAGGGAGCTTTTATGCTCAATGACAATACAAAATATTAAATGACAGTCAATTTGGAAAAAATTATCTAAAGACTACCCTTTAAAGTAGATCAGTATTTATCATTAATAGTAGGAAGATTTTCTACAGATATAAATAAATTGCAATTTATAGGATTGAGTAAAGGCCCTAAAAGTACCAAATATTGGGTGGTGCTGCTACGTCTACACCGAAAAATTTTAAATTTATAGGAGGAATCCGTAATAATAATTCAGAATTAATATTGTTAAAAAAACGTACCCAAAAGCTTCAAACTACCGAATATTCGGAGGTACCGTTATATGAAGCTAGCGTAACAAATGTGAGAACCCTCGATAATAAACTTCAGCTGATTTGGCTTGAAGAGCGTGCCCTAAATATATAAAACTCCGAATATTGGACCTATTTTAAATATCAAACATCCTAGCATTAACAATGTATGTGCCAAATTTTAAAGCTCCAACTTTAAATTCGGGATAGAATTTAATTCTGATCAAGAATATATACATCTTACCAGGTTTTCGGTGAATATTTCGGGGTATTGCAAACGAAACACCAGTGTAAAAACCAGTGAGCAGACCAGTATAGTCGAACGGGGCCAACGATTTGATACCCTACATAACATCCACGAAAATCTAACTTTGTGTGGTACTATATTCTGAGCTTGGGCAATATTTCACGATATTGTTACCCTCTTGACCGACTGCACTTCTAATTACTTGTCCAGATTATTTTCAGCGTGGGTTGTGTTGTGATTTTCGGTTTTCAATGTGGCCTATATATATTTCCGCCCTCTAGTATGTTAATGGGTTACTAAATAATAATTTAATACGTAAGCACTTGTAAATATTTACGTGTAACTCCCACATCCGAGTACATAGGACAATATAATTGGTATCAATTTAAAACCTAACCACTCCTCGTGGATATACTATCAACTTCTCGGCTCTTTGTCCTTCAGGAGTAAATATATACGCTATAGAATACACTTTTTTTCATTTTTCACACAAAAGTTAGGGTCCATTTGACACTCTAAATATTGTCCGATCTTTATCAAAGCATGTAAAAATCTTCATGTAAAAATTTGAGATGTTTGAGCAATAATTGCGGCCTCTGGAGGGACCAGAAAAACCGACAAAAATTCCGTATTTGGTCCATTTCATCACCTAAATATTAACCGATCTTTACCAAAAACAATATGGGGTTTTCATTGGGCTGAACCCATCCTACTCGCAAAATTTCGTGAAGATTGGTCCATAACTGTGGTCTGTATCGTGTTTACAAATTATAATGGACAGACGAACAGACGAACGGACGGACACACATGTCTAGATCAACTCAGCTAGTCGAGATATGACGATCGGTATTCTTAAAGGTGGGTCTAGGACCAATATTTCGCGGCGTTACAAACTCTTGGGGCTGCACAAAGTTATAATACCCTGACAACATAGTTGTGTAGGGTATAAATACTTATGGAAATAAAATATATTGGGAAATTTAACCAAACTGTTGGTCCCTAAGATAAATTCGATTTAAAGTAGTCACTGGAAAATATGTTTAATTCGGAGAACTAGTTTCCATTCGAAAATATGAAATCGGAGATTTTTTTTATTTTTAATGGATAACTAATTCCTATTATAACGTAAAAATGGTGATTAATGTTTTATTTTAGTTTCAAACAATGTTTTCTTCACCTTCTTCACCCTTTAATACATAACCTTAAATCATCAATGACTGAAAATTTAAGAAAAGACAAGTATTGTAATTCCATAACTTGAATATCCAACATTTTGCCTCACTCATAATCCTTTATAATACCCACCATATGTTTTAAATATTTCAACGCTCAGGAAACACCTTGTCGTAGCTTTTTTGTAATTACACAAGGATGCGTTAAGTTGGAGTAAAAAAGAAAACAAAAACTAAATATCGTGAAACATTGACGGAAAAACGAAAGAAAAACAACAGCGCAAAGTTAAGACGATACAACAGCAACAACAACAAACAAACAAAGAGTTTACAAAAGTGTTAATAATATGTATATGTATGTGTGTGGTGTATATGTCTGTGTTTGTTTTTCTTGAACAGAGTAAAGACGAAAAGTTCTTAACATTATCTGTATTGTCTACACTTGGGAACAACGCACACATACAAATGCACTCACACACGCACACTTCACAGCCTTTATGACTTTTCTTCAAAAACGCACAAAAAGACATCGCTTTCTTTAAGAATTTTTTAAAAGGCAAATGGTAAAGGGGTTATTTTTTAAACTGTTTTGAGTGCTACGTTTGTATGTTCACTGATGCATACAATTAAAAAAAGGCTACGTAGCAGTAACGTGGACTTTAACGCCTAAAAGCATACTTATTTTCATTGTCAAAACGGCACAGCACGTCGTATGGGCATTTTGGGGAAAATGAGAAAAAACAAACTTCTTCCTTAATGAAAATGAGTTTTTCTACCTTCTATGGGCACAATGGGTACAATAATACATTACAGCTTTATCATCTATTTCGTTCATAGCAAAAATCAGTATATTTTTGTTTAACGCCAGCTGAGAGTGTCACGAAAAAAAAGTAGACAGCACGTTTATTATTTTTTTTCTCCTTTTTCTCATTCATTCAAAGTTTAAAATTGATGTTTGCTCTAACTTTTTGTTGAGAAAAGAAAGACGCCATCAAGGGGGGTGGGAAATGAATTAAATATTATATTATGGACACACCTTTGTAGTTTGGTTTATGTTGTAATATTTGCTGTCCCTTAACACTATTGTGTTTTGGGAAACTTTTCGTTGGAAAAAAAAATACTTTTGAAAGTCAATGGCATTGTTGAAAAATGAATAGATTTTTTTCTTTGCTTAAAATGAAGCAGAAGATAAATAAATAATCTTCTTATTTATTTATCTTCTGCTACAATGCAATATTTCTATCTATCTTATCAAATATTTTATATTTACCACAAAAATTCCAAAATTCAT
>NW_026879619.1:0-27235 GCF_032173495.1 Musca vetustissima | reverse complement strand
ACCAATGCTTCAACGTCATCACAAGCGTTTTCGATTTGATTAAATTCTCAAGTATGCTCTGCTTCGTACGCCAACCTCAGTATCCCTCCCCTCGGTCCGCATTTATAGTTTTTTTTTTTTTTTGTAATAGTAATTCTACATTTCAATAGTTGATTTAATTTTTATTTGATTTGGATACAAATTAGAATTCAATTTAAGTGAATTGAAAGGTAAGGTGATAATGGGGTCTTGGGAATAATGAATGCAAAAGTGGAATTTTGAAAAGGGGAGAGAGGAGGAATAGAAACTCTGGATGTTTTTTTAAGATAACTTTTACTTTAGAGGATGGCATTTGCACAAATAAAATAAATGTAAAAATTGTGTATATATGTGTATAATGAGGAGAGAGAGAAATGGAAAGAAGCATTATGAGTAGGGGCAGGTGAAAGAAGCATTGTGACGAGGAGGAGGAGGTAAAATCGCTTAGGTAGGAGATCAGAAAATAATTTGTAATTGTTACTATAAATTATATACGAAATCAACAGCAATTTGTTACAATGAATTGCATTAAAAAATCGGGCAATATACTCTCGAATTTCCTCTGGAGATTTTCTTGGGTATATTTTAGAATTTTTATCAATAATGTTGAATATATTTTTAAAATTCAGTACAAAAACAAAATTCTTATAATTCAAAATGAAATTATTTACAATATATTATAAATATTAATGAGAAAATTTTAAAAATATCCAAATTTTATTTCCCTCCCCTCATATCTTTCACATCAGAAAAAAAATCATTTTTGTTTTCAAATTTATAATCCGAATTTAAGATAGGTCAGTTATAATCATCATCATCACCAATGAAACCGAAATCTTGTTTGTTTATTTGTTTCACTTAACACAGTTAACATTAATTATTTATTCATTCATAACAGAACGGAACAACAACAAAAATAACAACATGATAATTCTCACTAACAGTAGCTACTCATCGAAAAAGGCAGTAACAACAACAACATCGTCATTATCGCATCTTCATTATCATCAAAAGCCAGTCATATAATAATCTCATATAAAACAAATTATTCATTTCGTTTTTATGTAAATCAAAAGATAATTTCTATTCATATTCAAAGAAATGCCTGCAACAACAACAACAAGAAGAGGGGGAGAAGTAGATAAAACAACAACAACAACAAAACAGAGGCATTGAGCTGCTAAATCAAATATAAGCTGCTATGTTTGCTTATAAAAAATAAGCCAACACAAAACAAGTAAACAAACAAACAAAAGATAGGCCACACATAAAACTATAGCAGAAGTTAACCCTCTTATTTGACTAGTGGGTCTACATGGGGACATAAATTCAAAAACACTGGAAAGTATGGAGCTATAGCCACAATATTCATCTTCTCTCTAAATTACATGCGAAAATTCTTGGGGGCTTATTCGGTCATCCGACAACTCCCTGAAGCAATTTGTCCATAGAAAAAAACGTGCTATTTATTTACTTTCTATTACTTACTAACTTTCAGGGCACTGAAGAATTTTTTCTATAGAAAAAGACACCTCAGCTAGGCTGAGGAATTTTTTTCTATAGAAAAAGACACCTTAGCGAGGCTGAGGAATTTTTTTCTATGAAAAAAGACTCCTCAGCGAGGCTGAGGAATTTTTTTCTATGAAAAAAGACACCTCAGCGAGGCTGAGGAATTTTTTTCTATGAAAAAAGACACCTCAGCGAGGCTGAGGAATTTTTTTCTATGAAAAAAGACACCTCAGCGAGGCTGAGGAATTTTTTTCTATAGAAAAAGACACCTCAGCGAGGCTGAGGAATTTTTTTCTATAGAAAAAGACACCTCAGCGAGGCTGAGGAATTTTTTTCTATAGAAAAAGACACCTCAGCGAGGCTGAGGAATTTTTTTCTATAGAAAAAGACACCTCAGCGAGGCTGAGGAATTTTTTTCTATAGAAAAAGACACCTCAGCGAGGCTGAGGAATTTTTTTCTATAGAAAAAGACACCTCAGCGAGGCTGAGGAATTTTTTTCTATAGAAAAAGACACCTCAGCGAGGCTGAGGAATTTTTTTCTATAGAAAAAGACACCTCAGCGAGGCTGAGGAATTTTTTTCTATAGAAAAAGACACCTCAGCGAGGCTGAGGAATTTTTTTCTATAGAAAAAGACACCTCAGCGAGGCTGAGGAATTTTTTTCTATAGAAAAAGACACCTCGGCAAGGCTGAGGAATTTTTTTCTATAGAAAGACACCTCAGCGAGGCTGAGGACTTTTCTTCTATAGAAAAAGGCACCTCAGTGAGGCTGACGAAAAGACACCTCAGCGAGGCCGAGGATTTTTTTTCTATAGAAAAAGACACCTCAGCGAGGCTCAGGAATTTTTTTACAGAAAAAGACACCTCAGCGAGGGTGAGGAATTTTTTTCTATAGAAAAAGACACCTCAGCGAGGCTGAGGAATTTTTTTCTATAGAAAAAGACACCTCGGCAAGGCTGAGGAATTTTTTTCTATAGAAAGACACCTCAGCGAGGCTGAGGACTTTTCTTCTATAGAAAAAGGCACCTCAGTGAGGCTGACGAAAAGACACCTCAGCGAGGCCGAGGATTTTTTTTCTATAGAAAAAGACACCTCAGCGAGGCTGAGGAATTTTTTCTATAGAAAAAGACACCTCAGCGAGGCTGAGGAATTTTTTCTATAGAAAAAGACACCTCAGCGAGGCTGAGGAATTTTTTCTATAGAAAAAGACACCTCAGCGAGGCTGAGGAATTTTTTCTATAGAAAAAGACACCATTGTTACAGGTAGCGTATGATTTATATTAAATTATTATCGACAGGGGTATTTTGGGACGGTATCAGTTGCGTATGATTGAAAATTATCGTTGGGGTACTTTCGGGCACATCGAAACATAATATGTTGAAATTAATTGGTTATCATTTATTGGAGCTAAAAAATAGATTCGGCATCTTAGGACTGTATATTCTTTTCTTATGGCTACTAATTTTAGATTTGAATGAAGGAATTTAGAAATAACGAATGCAGCAGAACACTCCATAGTGTAGAATTCTCGCAAGTAAAAAACTTCTTGTTTAAAATTAATTTCAAATAAATTCCACAGACGACAGGAATCAAAATGTAATTACTATACAATGTTTGGTAACCTAAAATCGGAAGCCATAGGCCGTACTACACCTCGTATGATTAATAATAAATGATAATATGAAGGGTTCAGGGGACGTGTTATTATTAAATGCCTATATGCCTCAGAATTCGGAATATACAGCATTATCAAGCTGCTATATTTTTAACTCAAGGCAATGTTTATCTCGAAAGACTTTTAGTTTCAGAAATTAATCGAAATCCTTAGAAAATCAAAAATAATCCTCACAAATTTGTAATTTACATTATTAGTAACAGATTCCAAAAATCAAATAAATTCTACAGTTGAGAAAAATTTCCTAAAATTTTCTAAAAATGTAATTACTTGTATGCTTTGCAAATTTAAATGGGAAACCATGGTTCATCTACTCCTCGTATGATAAATAATAATTGATAATATGGAGGGTTCATATGGAGGGACTATTAAATGAATTATACGCTTCAAAATTCAGATTATACCCCATTAGCATACTGTACATTTTGAACTCAATGCAATTTGTATCATTAAAAAAGTGTTCTATGGCTCAGATCTCCAAAGGCGATTAGTTTCAGAAATCTAAATTGAATTCCTAGAATGAAAAAAATATCGTACAAAACTGAACATTCTTAAGAAGACATTCAGCCCTAATTAATGGCATGTATGAATTTTGCTTTGAGATAAAACTCTGAAAATAATATGCGCAGAATTAAGAAATTCCATTGGCTGTATATTTCTAATTAACCAAAAAAAAAATATAAAAAAAAAATAAATAAATAAAATAAAAGAAAATAAATAAAAAATAAACCACAGTTGGGAACTATTTCCTAAATTAGATCTTTATCGAGTATACATTCAGAATGAAATCAAATTTTTGGTTCTTGGGTCCTTAGGGGCAAAATATGTCGAGCTCTCACCAGCGTATGATTAATAATAATTGATTATATAATGGTTTTAGGTGTCGTATGATTGTTATAATTAATTATACGCCACAATATGCTAAATCAACTCAAGGTCAAATTTACAATATAAAGAAAGTGGTCAAGACAATCAATATTCTTCTTTATTCCGACAAAAAACGAAAATGATTTTTGTTTTTCAGAAAATAATTTATCCACCCTTTTACCATACTTTTTTCCAATATGTTTTTTTTTTTTTAATTTAAAATTTCCTGTTCCAATTCACGTAATTCAAATTCGCCCTAAGCCACGGCTGCTTGTGACTTAATCACATAATAGTGTATTCTGAGACCATTCTCTCTAGCATCGATTGACTTAGAAAACAAATTCTAGTCATGTGCAATAAGTTAATAATACAAATTAATGCACATTTGCAGGTGGTTACAAAGTTTGCACAACGATTTGAAAACAAATTATATATATATATATATACATATATATAATTGGTTACTTAGCTTTTTTAATTTGATGCCAATACATAAGAAACTTTTGAGTAAATTAGAAAAAGTAAATCAATATCACAGATTTGCCCAAAAGGCACCTCTCAATCAATTAAATTCCCAACTAATCTGGGTAATTGTGATTAAAAAAACAACAACAACAAAAACTACAATTCTGAAAAACATAAAAAAATATATATACACATTTGTCGTTCGGTTCATATGCCGCCTGAGAACGCAAAAACCAAGTCAAGGTCTATAGGCCATTTTTAGATTTCAGCAGAGAACAGTTGAGAGAACAAAAAAAAACCAACAACAATTTGTTAACAAGTTTTCTATGGCAGTCATCGCCAGCAGCCTGGCTGTTTATGATGGCTATGGAGCTGCAAGTTAACCCTGTTTTTTTTTCGTTTTGTTTGCCCTGATTGTCGTGGTTAAGTGATTATTCATTTTTTGTTGCTGCTGTTGTTGTTTAATTTTTTAGAATAGAAAAAATTAAATAAAAAAAAATTATAAAAACCTGTTATGCCTTAGTTTGTTATTACATTTTTATATTCACTCGTTTTCACTAGACATTATCGATAAATAAATATTGCCAATAATTGGCAGTCAGTCACAACTTGAGTTTTTTTTCGATTTGCTACCAGTTGTATTTAATTGGCCATTAATTACTGGGAACGTCAACGCATTACAACATGTTTTTAGCATTTATGGAGAGAAAAAAATTAAATTGGTCAGCTTTTGAAAAGGCTATTCACGATGCTTAACCGAAAAATTGTTACTCTAAACTACTGAAAAAAATGGAGGCAAAGGCATAAAAAAATCGAATTTTAAATGGAATGAAAAAATAACCCTAAAACAATCTCAAATTAGGAAATTTGATCAAAAAACTTTGCAAATCTGATCCATGAAATTACTAATTTTTTAATTATCCATTTATCAATTTTTAATATTTGGAATCTTAATTTTTATATTTTGAAATTCTTGAGTTCCAGAGATTCTACCAAATAATATACATTATACGTATAAGGTCTACTTTCCTGGGAGATTTTTGGATTACGTTATTAAAATTTTTTATATTTATTTTTTTAAATTTTATTTAATAGCCCTCCTTAGAACCACAAAATTTTCCCCGATATTATTTTTCAATACTTCCTAAGCCAATATAATTTCTGGATCTGTTTTTTTTTCTGATCCATGTAAATATTCAAAATACATATATATTAAAATATATATAATAAAAAATAAATGTATGCATGTGTGTGAGCTTATATTTTTTTATTATGAAAGCAATTACCGAAAGAAATAAAATCATGAAGAGTTTTGAATTTTTTGGAGTAGAAAAAAAAAACGAAAATGAAGCTGTGTGTATGTGTGTGTTTGTCTTTGGTGGAATTGTTTTTGTGGAAATTAAAATGAAGTAAAAAAATTCAACAAAAACTCACCTCCCTTGATGAAGAATTGGACCGATGATGGGGTCGGCCGGACGATTTGTCGATCGGTCTCAGACCACATTTCAAAACCACACACAGTGACACTACGTTTTTTGAGCACATTTTGAAAACGAACATTCATCATCATCATCATAATCACAAGGGGATACAAGAGAGCGACACAGAGAGAGAGAGAGAGAGAGAGAGAAGGCAACATAACCTCCTAGATTCAACCTCAAGAGGAAATTTTCAAAATTTCAAAACTCCTGCTCCCCTTTTCCTCTATAATATTGAACAGATCTCACTTAAACATTAGAGCTTGTTTTTCAAAATTTCGTAAAACCAAGAAAAATATATTTTCCTAAATGTCCTCTTGTTGTTTGTTAAACCAACAACAACTCAACACATACAACAACCACACACAAAAATATTTAGATTTTATTTTTATTCCAAAACTGTAATTTTTATTGGACCAAAAAATTCAAAAACCTTTTTGTTTTTTTATTTCAGAATTTTCCATTTGATTTGGTTTGATTTTTGTTATTTTTAAGTGGTTTATTTTTGTTTAGCAACTCTTTAAGCCGATCTGTTCAATAACTCTTTAGAAGCGAGAGAGAGCAAAGAGATACAATTCTCTCTTTTTTTATATGGGGAGGAGTTTTGAAAATTGGAATTTCTCCATTAACGTAGGTTTAGTAGATAGGTTATGGTGCTGCTCTCTCTTGATACTCTTCTCACAACTCTCTGGGAGAAGTACAAGTTACTCTCTTTTAGATTTCTTGTTACTGCTGCTGTTGCTGCTCTCACCTTTGACCTTTTATTTTTTACCCTGCACACAGACAAACAAGCGAAATTTATAGTCATTTTTCAGTTTTTTTGTTTTTATTTACACAGACATTCAGAGAGAGAGAGAGGAGATAATTTTTTTGAATTTTGGTTTTTTGTTCCTTTTTTTAATTTCTGTTCTTGTTGTTGTAGTTGTTGTTGTTCATTTGTTCTTGTTGAGGAGGGGTTAATTGATTTTTGATTTTCTGATCAGTTTTTTCTTGTTGATGTTGTTGTTGTAGTAGTTATTGTTGTTGTTTTGATGTAATTTTGCTGGGTCTTGATTTTTGTAGTTGATGTTGTTTGGAATTTTGATATTGATTTTTTGGCTTGAGATATATAAAGAGAGAGAGAATTTTGTTGCTTGTTTTTCTGTTGTAGCTGTTGGTTTTTTTAATGTTTTTTTTCATACAAAAATACATAAGACAGAGAAAGGCATATTGCTGTTGCTCAAGTTTTTGAATTTTTTGATTTTGATTTTTTAAAGGGGTTTTTTGTTTCCAAAAAATGGTGCAAATTTTTTATTTATTTCTGTTTGGGATTTATTTTTAGTGGTTGTTTTAAATAATTTTTTAAAAATATTTAGCATTAGTTGCTGATAATTGTTTTTTATTATATATTTTTTGTTGTAGTTGTTGTTGTGATTTATTTTTGATTGATTTTTGCTGTTGGCTGTTGTTGTTGCTGTTGCAAAGTTTCAGTTCAGTTTCAATATTATATTAATTAACGAAATAACAATTATATTACAAAATTTACTGAATCTAAATATAATGGGGAGGTTGGTCCTAGATTTATATATTTACAAATTCTGAGTTATTGAGATTAATTTTTTTAAAATAGCGATTTATTGATATTCAACATTTTTGTTAATGGTTTTTAAAATTAGTAAATATTAAAAGGTTTTTTTTTAGTTTTGAAATCTACAGAAAATATTTTCTAGTAAAGACATAGCAAGAAAGTAAGAAAAAAAAAATACCAAACAAAAGAAATTTGTTTTGAACTAGTAATCAAACGAACTGGTTTTGAGGGGGTATTAGAAGTATAGAGTTAAGTGTCAGTGTATTTTTTTTAATTTGGTATGGAAATGGTGTACTTAAAAATTAAATTAAGAGGACAAATCCCTACAAAAGAGAAAATGGCATTATTCTATAAGAACCCCTGATTATTTTTGGAAATCACATAAGAACCGAAAATAATTGACTTTATTATTTATTTAGAATTCAGAATACTAATGTTAAGAATGAAATAAGAATATTGTTTTTTTTTAATTGAGAGTGTAAATTTTATAATTCTGCATCCGATTCCTAAATCTAATTTAGTACAATCCCCAATAGCTAAAATTAAGAAATAGTGCATACAAAACGCATAATTTGGTCAATCATTTGCGTATACTTAATATAAGTACTCATACGCCCTATGGAGCCTTTAAAATTTAAATTATTATTAATCATTCGCAGAGAAGAACATTATTTATAAGACGAGGGAATTCTGTGAATAAATTCATGACACTTACTTATGAAAAGAGGAAGGTACTCCACAGAAAAGTCCAAAGCAGTTTCAGAAATTGGTTTTAAAAAATCTTGAACTGATACTGATTGAGAACGGAACTAGTAGAACCCTTTTGTGAAAGTTAAAAATGTAAATTTTTCTGCATCCGATTCTTGAATATTGAATTTAGTACAATTCTCAATAGTTAATATGAAGACACAGTACAAGGAATAAGCTCAAAATTGGTCACCCTTTTGCGTATACAGTAAAAACTCGTTAATCCGGATAATTGATTGCAGACCCAAATCCGGATTACCGAGATTTCCGGATTATCGAGTTTTTTCCAAATGTTTTAAATATGTATTAAATTAGTGTTATTATAAATAGTTTTTGGTTTTTAATAAAAAAGAACTTCATTTCAAAAGTATAATAAGTACAGGCAAATTAAATATATATTTCATAGTTAATATAAAACTTTTTTTTCTATGCCTACATTATTTTCTTCAGCCCATTTTATTGACGTTTCTTAACTTTGAACAGCATCTTTTGCTTTCACCGGATGAGTTTCAATTAAAGTATCAGCCTCTTCATCCTCTGAAGAAATTTGAATATCTGACACTGTCGAGTTATTATCGTTAATCTATGCATCAACTTCTTCGTTGTTAATGTTTATTTGAAACGAGTTTTGAATTAATTGTGATATAAAGGTCGTATTGGTCTCTCAATATTTTCATCAGAGTTAGGTCTTTCCTGCAGCACAGACAACGGCAAATTATCTTCAGAATCCCATTCTTCCTTGAGCAGATTTTTCCAGCTGGATCTTAGTAACCTCTCACTCACTTTCCCCCAAGAGTTTTTTTTAACAAAATGCAGCACATTTTAATATTGAAATTCTTCAAAACTTGTGTGTAATCTTCGTTATCAGCATTTATCATTTCACACAACAACGACATTTTATAGTACATTTTTGTCACTCTTATTGGATTTTGATCCATTGGTTGTACAAGGCTTGTCGTGTTTGGTGGCAGAAAAACGGTTTTATAATTCCCACATGCTGAAACAAGTGTTTCATTTGCTACGACTTCAATAAAAAAGCAAAATATATAATGTTTGAACACAATCCGGATTATCAAGTTGCAAACAATCCGGATTATAGGATACGCAATGAATTGTTAAATGCAGTCCGGATTACCGAATAATCCGGATTAGCGAGGTCCGGATTATCGAGTTTATACTGTACGTGGTATGCATAATGATACGCCCTAGGACACCTTTAAAATCTAAATTTTTATTAATCATTCACAGAGAAGGACACTATTTGTATACATAAGAATTTTAAGACACGAAATATATTAATGAAAAAATAAATCCAAATAATTTTCAGAAATTGTTAAAATAAAAAGTTTAATGGATCTCTTTTGTGCAAGTTAAAAAGGACTTAGGTCAAAAATGTAGCAGCCAGCTAATGTTATATATTTTGAAGATAATGGCGTATAATTAATATAACAATCATACGTCATCATATCCCTTCATAGTATTAATTATTATTAATTATACTGTGGAAAATTTTGCATACTTTTCCCATTGAGCAAACATTCGTAAATTAAACCCTGTAATAGGTTAGGTTACGTTGAAAAGAGGGATGTTTTACACCAAGACATGTGCCATAGTAGGACTTGCAGCACTTTGACCAGGAAAATAGACTGTTGTGCACTTTAGAATGGGTTTGCCAAAGCTTCTAGGAATTCTTTGTTCTTAGCGAAGTCTTTCGTCTTTTGGGTTAGAAACACTTTCAAAATTTGGGTAGTGGCATGAGAAATTTTCCGAAGTTTCGGTGTCTTCCCCACACATTCTACCCCTGCTAATTCCTATCATTCACCCAATCTTGTGTAACTGTGCCTTCAGGTTGCCCTGTGAGAACAAATGCTATTCTGTAAATAAATAGAAAATCCTTTCCCATTTATGGATTTTTTGAGGTCTATTAAAATCATGGAATTGAAATTCAAAAAAAAAAAAAAATTAGAGCAATAAAAAAATCTAGAAATGAGCTCAATATATTTCTTAAAAATGGTCGCCTCTCTGCGTATAATTAATATGATGATCATACGCCCTATGAACCCCTTTGAAATATAAATTATTATCACTCATACGCAACGTAGGACTTTCTTTATTTTGGGGATGGGCACAAACGAGACCGTGACAATCATTATTAAAAAATCTGAAATAAACTGCTGGGAACTATAATGCGCATAATTGTGTGTACATTCTAGATTGGTCGAGCCGTATACTTTATATCGTAATCATACATGTAAATAATTATTATTAATCATACGACACACACACAGATACAAAACCTACATTTTGAATATCTTTACAAAACAAATATTAAAGAAAGCCTCGAATATATAATGGAAGATAGATAATAACTACAAGAATTTTGGGGTAATTACGAAGGTCTCGGAATCCTTAAAACAAGGTAATTTCTTTAAAATATAATAATTTTACAAATATTTGGAAATATATCCTATTTTTTATTACAAAATTTAGACTTGTGATAACAAGTTCCCTATAAACCTTTTAAATAATATTGGGACTGCAAAAAAATAATGTAACCCGCCATAGGGTGTTATTTTGATATTGTTGTTGATGTGTAGGTAAATCAGGATCTCGTATTTCTGGATAAGTGGTGTTAGTCTGTTGGCCAAAAAGCTGATTCAGGTTGTTTTTCTGTAGTTGAGTCTGTTGCAGAGTTGAGTTTCTTTGTGATTATGATGATGATGATGTTTGTTGTTGTTTTCAAAAGGCAAAATTTAAGTTTTTATTTTTAGGTTGTAGATTTTTGGTAGTAAAAATATGTTGTTAATTTTGTTGGTACCTTTTGGTGGTCAGGTTTATCTTGGTGGTGGTAGTGGTGGTTGTTTTACTGGATTATATACTTGTAGTAGTATTTTAGGCATTTTTGCAATTTCCATAGTTTTATTGTAATTTTTTTTTGTAATTTTTGTTGTTATCTTTTAGTTACGTATTATTGTATTCCATAGTGTATTTATAAATATATTTAAATATTACGTATATAGGTATATTTTTATTAAATTCTATTAAATGTGATATGCATATATAAATAACAATATTGTAATATATACAGACGGCACATACAAAAAATCATACATACATGACATGCATAGAATTATAATTAACGTGTACATATATAAATAAAATAATAAAAACGAGCGAATAATTTATTTATTAATCAAAATCTAATAACGAAAATAAAAAAAAATATTAACACGCACACACAGAGATTACGACGTTGTAACAAGCAGCGGACGATCACGAAGTTTATTTGATATAGAATTATTGTGTGTGTGTGTATGTGATCAGGTTACTTTGTTGGTATGTAAGCAAAAAAAAATTGTGTAATGGCATTATTACACACGTGTGTTGTATTTACAAACAGCCGAAACACGCACCCATATTTTGTAAGAGGGTAATTGTTTGACAGTGTGTCTGTCTGCCGGTATGTCATGTAGAGCTTGGTATGTGTTCTTTTGAGAGAGGGTGTTAAACTCACACGCAATGCAAATTCTTTATTATTATTAAATAATAAATAAAATATTTAAATTTTGGAAAAAATTTAAAGGCATTAAAATTTGTGTTATAAAAATCGATTTGAAAATTTTAAACTTTAAATGTTCTAAAGAAAAAAAGAGTTCCAAATATATGGAAAATCGTTTATATAAAAATGACATTTGAAAAGCAGTGTAAAACACATTTATTTCCATAAATACATTAAATTCTCTTTGTGCGTATACGTGCTGACATAAATCATACGCCACCATATATGTATTGCTAATATAGCTTGAAAAACAGTACTTGAAACGTATAAAAAAATTGGGGAATCTTATAAAATTATATAGGGGAATTTTTGAAAAATTTTAAAGAGCTGGAACGCAATAAATAATAAAATATTCAAATGTTTCTTGGTGTCAATAAAATGTTTTATTAAAATTTTTTGAAATGTTAACTATGATAACTTCTTAACCATAATATATAGAGTTCCCAATCTATAGAAAAATAATTATATAAAGAAGAATTAAAGGAATGATGTACTAAATACATTTATTTCCACAAAGAAAGTAAATTCAATTTGTGTGTATAAGTGCTGACATAAATCATACGCCACCATATGTATAGTCAATATAGCTCGAAAAGAGTTTATCTTACATGAATTTAAATTGAGAAAAATTCCAATTCAAATTTTTAGTTGAAAATATTTAAAATAAAATTAAAAAAATACAAAGATTTGCAATGGTTAGTGGATTACAAAAAAGGAAACGATGCGTATAAGTACTGGCATAAATCATACGCCATCATATGTACAGCCAATATAGCTCAAAACGAGTTCATCTTATATGGATTAAAATTGAAAAATGTATATTAAAATTTCAAAAAAAAAAAAAAAAATATGAAGATTTGCAATAGGTATTGGAGTACAAAAGAGCTAAAAGATGCGTATAATTACTGACATAATTCATGCGCCACCATACACAAACCATTTTTATAAAAACCCCTTCTAAAGGAATCACAATTTTAGTACAATGTTGAAAATAAATAAAACATATATTTTTGAATGTGCTTGAGATCGTATACGTATTGACATCATGTGTGTCAAATGTTTCTAAAAATCTTCAATATAAGCCTTTCTTGATCGGATTTTTTGTTTACAATGTTAGGCCTCAAAAATTTATATATTTCCCTCATTATCTTCCTAATAATAATTTCAAATAATTTCTTCGTCTGTGATAAAAAATATATAATTTTTTTTACTCCTAAGCGTATACGTGCTGACAATACGTATACGCCAACAGATGATTGTCCTGAATTATTCATGGAAAATGTTTCTAAAAAATTCAAAGTAATCCTCTCTTAGTCAAATTTTTGTGGCAATATTAGGTCTTTAAAAGTGTGGTCTCTTGAAAACGTTGCTATAATAATTTCCCCTCACCAAAAGGAATCAAAATTTTGCTGCGTAAAAAAAAAAAATCTTCAAAAAATATTAATCTGATCTGAGGACGTATACGTGCCGACAATAAGTATGCGCCCACAGATTATTGACTGAAAATTGCAAAATATGTTTCTCCTGATCAGAATTTTGTGGCTATATCTGACCTCTTTATAATTTATATATTTCCCTCAATCCCGTCCTGCCATCAAGGTGTGGTACCTCTGAAAACTTTCCTTTAGTAATTTTCCTGACCCCCAACTTTGATTTATTATCGATTTTTTTATTTTCAGTTGGAAAGTACACTTTGTTATTTCCCTTACTCCTTCTTCTCCTCTTCCTCCCCATTCTCCTCCACCTCCTTGTTATTATTGTCTAAGAACTGAAAAAAAAAACAAAAATGAAGAAAACATTCTTTGTGTCTATTTGATTTTCCAACGGCATGACTTTTAATGGAGATTTGTCACGCTATACACAATTGGATGGATTGACTGACTGAATGGAATGGATGACTTTTTGTTTGATTGTCTTTTGCAAAAACCAAGGAGAAGAAGAAGAAATTGCGTTGCGATGGTAGGATTTTTTCTACCGGTTTTTTATTATTATTTCTTGTGATTTCTGTATTTTTGTTTTCGTTTTAATTTAGCAAAAGTCGAAAGCAGCCGTTCAAATCGAAAGCAAAAAGGGGGACAGGACAACAGGAAAGGCAACACATTTTGATGTCAACCTCAAGGACATAAAGAAAATGGAGAAAAAAACCCTACCGTTTAATTTGTATGTTCGTTTTTTGTGTGGCAAAAAATAGAAAACAAGGAGTGGTTATTTATAGAAGAGTTAGGTATAGGAAATAAATGAAGATTGTTTGTTTGTTTGTTAGCTAGGCAAAGTGAAATTGAGGTTGTGGTTTTTGTGGAGCGTCACATATGTGGCATATAAAATTGTTACCTTCCATATTGCACTTTGTTTATTGTGCTCCCCTTCATTTTTGTAGAACAAGAATGTCTAAGTGTTGAGGGTGTAATATTTATTAGTTTCAGTGGAAAATTTGCATTTTAAAGGCCTAGGATTGTTTACAATTGTGCAAGGGAATATATTACTTGGCTTGGCGTATACGTGCTGGCACTACGTATACGCCCCTCTTAAAATATAAAACTATATTTTGAAATAATATTCAAATTTAAAAATTATTTAAGTGGAGTGGGAAGATTAAAAATCGAAATTATATTTTACATGTTGAACGTATACGTCCGGACAATATGTATACGCCCCCATAAAAAAATGGTTGGTATTGCGAATATACCGAAACGTATACGTGTTGACAAAACGTATACGCACGTTAAGACAAATTTATATCACGCTAGAAATTTATTATTAATTTTGTTTATTTAATTTCAAAATTTATTTTATGGAAATTCATTTTACAGCATTGATAGCCCATTTGATGATCCTCCTCTTTAGTCTGAATCAGCGTGACCGTTGTGCCACTAAAGTGGCAATTTTGCCACTTTTTTTCGCCTTTGCTACTTTTGTGATACTTTTTCATTTTGATACAAAATGTGCCACTTTTTGAATTTTTGTGAAACTTTTTGTTACTTTGTGCCACTTTTTTAAAAAAGTACATAAATTAAAGCGATTTTGCATAAAACATAATGATTTGTTTTGTAATATTGTATCAGACGGAGCGATTTTTATTTTGATTATTATTAGGTCGCATTCGCATTTGTGTGTTGGTCTGTTCCCGTACTGCAAGAATCTACTAGATTTTACTATTTTCTTCGATAACATAAAGGAAAATTCGTTATCGTAGTAAAAAGTAGTAGATTGTTGCAGTACGGGAACAGACCATGTGAGTTTCGATTTGTAGAATTTTCGATTGCTAAGTCCCAATTTAGATTAGGCGAGTTTACTTGCGGCAAGTTTTTGTTTGCTGGAGAGAGGGGCAAGGGGAATAGAAATGGAAAAAATTTGCTCGTACCGACAATTTTCTGGCAATTCGTTTTGTGTGTTTTGTTTGTAGTGTCAGTAATTTGAAATACCAATCCAAAACATTTTCGAACATAACAAAACATGCACAAAATATCAAAAAAAAAAAAAAAAAAAATTGGTTTGAAACCGAATTGCCTTGTATAGACGCATGAAGCAATTTCAAAAGAGAACGATAAAAATTGCCGCAATTAAACTCGCCTAATCTAAATCAGGACTAATTGTGAATAAGTAATTAAAAAATAAATGTTATGCCATGTTCTGACGGGCATTCGAACAACGTAGTTCGCTCTCAGAATTACGTACATGAATTAACCCGTTCATACAACACTATTCTTAATTCATGTCATCAGAGTTTTCTTTATCAAATTTCTTGTTTCTCCTTTTACACCGAAATCTCAACTTATTTGTGTGTATTACCTATGAATTTAAATAGAAAAAATTATTCTCTTTATTCTGAATATAATAAGAACCCATATCTAAATACTTTTCACTCATGTTTTCCATTTGTTCTGAAAATGTTGTTGTTTTTAATACATTTTTATATTTTCTCAATTCAAATGTCACATACTGTCACATATAAAAATTTGGAGAATTTTTTGTTTGAGTTTCCCCACTTTTGTTTCTTGTTTTGTACGCTAATTAGAACCAAGGGAAAGGAACTGCATATTGCATTATGTAGAAAACAAAATTTACATTCTGCTGCATATATAAAATCTATACAATTTATTAATTTTCATTCATCATTTTCAATTTTTCTGAAAATGTTTGAAAATTTTATAAATATTTTCATGCTGTCAAAATTAATTTATTTTCGATAAATACTCTCAATTGTTAGGGATGGGACAAATTTCTTGGTTATTCAGAGAGTGATTCGAATTGAACAACGTACAAAAGTCGGTGTTCGCTCAGACAATTTTGTATGGGGAACTAAGTAATTACTTCATAATTAAGGGTCGAACAACGAATGAGAGAGCGAACGACGCTCGTCTGTACATGGCATTATTCAATAACAATATATGGTCTGTTCCCGTACTGCAAGAATCTACTACTTTTTACTACGATAACGAATTTTCCTTTATGTTATCGAAGAAAATAGTAAAATCTAGTAGATTCTTGCAGTACGAGAACAGACCAATAGTATATACCGCTTATATATTGTAAGAATATGTGATTTTATTTAGTTTTTTTTCAGTTTACTGTATATTAAAATACACATAAATGAATTATTTGTTATGTTTTATATAGTTTTTTATTAAATAAAAAGTAAAAAAAGTGTGCCACTTTTTGTGACACTTTTTCAGAAGTTATGTGCTACTTTTTTTAAAAAATGATACTTTTTGTGATACTTTTTGAAAATTTTCAGCGGTCACGCTGGTCTGAATCTCTATGGAGATTTCTTCGTTCTCATTTTTTTTTCCATGTGGACCTTTGCACAATAAATTTATTCTACCCAGATTTTTTGTCATTGGTATCTGTTTAGAGTCATTTAAATTCATTTTATTTTATATCTAAGTATTGCTTTAGCAATCTCACTATATTAAAAGAAAATATTCATTATTTTATTCTACTCTATCTTCTATGAAACCGAACGGAAAAAACACACCTCTTCTATAACAAAAACAAATGTCCTTGCCTCTTCTTGCTGTTATTGTTTTGTTCTTGTTTTCTCATATTTTTCCTACCATAAACTCCAATGCAAATCTACATAATATTCAAACACAATTTGAAATCCTATATACCCACACACACACAATTCCATTGTCCTTTGTATCCTTGGATATTGTTTTTGTCTTGTGAGTGTGTTTGTGTTTACGTACATAACTAATGCCGACAGATAATCTCTATAAATATAATCATTTGGATTTATAGAAAAACAAAATATATATCCTATGAATAGTATCAGCAGAAAACGAACTCCTCCTTCACCTCAGCATCGAAGAAAATATGCTTGTTGTCCTTGTGGTCATAAATAAATAAAACATGAAAAGGATGCAGAAAATAAGATATAGGTAAGGCATATTTAATGAGTTTGGCATTAGGAAAAAACTGAAAGGATTGAGATTAGGCCAGAAAATCAAGGTATTATTTGGCCTGATATTAGTTTCTATAAGTGGGCGTATACGTGCTGACACCAAGTATACGTTACCCAGTACAAAAAGCAGAAATGTATTTATTTGAGCACTTTTTTCCAGGCACGGAATTTTGATGTGAATTTGTATAGATATCAGGTTGTATGGGGCTTAATTGAAGTTTATGTAAGGGGTTTTAATGGGGCTTAATTGAAGTCTCTTTAAGGGGCGCACATGCGTATACATGCTGACAACACGTATACGTCACCTGTAACTAAATATTTTAATTAATTTTTTTCGGCATTGAATTTTAATAAAAGGATCGTAACCTATCGTTTTTTTAGAAATATACTTCAAATGGAAAAGGTGATGTTCAAGATCCATATTACTTACAGAGTAAAAATTTTCCAGAAATTCGTAAGACGTAATCATAACTATGTTTTTCGTTAGAGTTTCGACTATGGAGTTTTCAAGACCATTTTTTCAGTTCTAGATCCGTTTTTTTTTCTTCTTGAGAATTATACATGTCAACTCATAGATTTTTCAGTATATAATTTGAGTAACTACGGGGTCTACTATTGGCTCCAGGGATATTACTATTGCAACGGGGATTTCAAGATTCCTTATATTAAATTTAAAGCACTTAAAGTCATGGAGATTTCACCGAACAATCAATTCTCTAAATTTTATTTTGTTTCTAAGTAATTTTCAAACATTGGATCTTATATTAAGTGTAAATTTGAATTCGAATCAGGTTATTGTCACTAAGTGCAAAAATTTCTAAAAGAAACGTATACATGCTGACAGCAAGTATACGTCATCATGTACCAGATTCGGAGTTTTTGAATTTTTCGATGCTGAATAAGGATTCGGACTTGGTTCGATCTCTATTCTTTATCTGCAAAAATCAAACCCCATACTAAATGTTGATTCGAATTCCGATCATATCATTAACACTAATTGCAAAATTTCTAACGGCAACGTATACATGCTGACAACACGTATACGTCATCATATACCAGATTCGGATTTGTTGAATTTTTTCGACGATCTATTTTCTTTAACCCACTGTCTGTCCTGAGCCAAAACCATATGCATTTAACATAATATCCCCTACAAAAAGGCCATACATATCAATGAATGTTTATTCAACAAAAGAAAGGAGACATCCTTATTTGTCCATTCTTTTTTATACTACAAAAATCCTTTCCACTCAAAGGCACTCCTACCAACAAATTTTTCTAATTTCACATATGATCCCAAAATAAAATGGAAAATGTGCTTGCGAACAAGATTTCCTTGTTAAACACAACATAACTCTTGAAAGGATACTAGAGAGGAAAAGAAGTATCCTCTTTGGTAATAATCATTACATGATGGTTATATACAAATTTGAATAGAGTATTTCCTACTCAAAAAATCCCCAAAATTCCAATTCAAATGAAAGGACACTCTGTGTTAGTGTCATTATTCGATGGCTGGTATTTTTGTTGTTATCCTTTGCAAAAGCAAAACATTTACAAAGGACTAACCTATTGTTTTGGTTTATACAACACGAAAGGCTTAGCCGAAGGAGGTGGATACGTTTACAAAATGTTTTATTTGTTTAGCAGGCAAGTGGTGGTAGTGTCCTTGCTGTCTATTAAAGTGGTTGTATAAGGCTCATGCATAATATTTGAAAACTTTGATTGTTTTCTTTTCTTCCTTTCGTGTCCTCTTTCTCCTCATATCCATATTGTTCTCCTGTGCGTGACCATTTCCATTTAAAATTTCTCCCTTATGTAAAGTTCGGAAAAAACTACATTGGCCATTATTATGACAAACAATTATTTTTCATTATCCTGCCAAACAAACGGCATAACAACCACACAATAACAACGCCACATAATCTCTAGAGTCATATACATCATATTGGCTAAATGGTATTTGTATATAAATGAGATTGGGATAGTGTGTGTGTGTGCGTGCGTGTCGGAATATTTGGGGATTTACTTATTATGGGTTTATGACAAAGCAAAAACAAAAATCTGGCAACAAATGCCGAACGTTTTCGTAATGGGCATAATGAATAATAATTGTCATAGAATTAGTTTAGATTTTATAATTGTTTAGTATTTTTTCAGGAATATGGATTTTGGAAGACTAGAAAACCCCCAAAACGTCAATTTTATATCGAGGACTATCAGAACTATAAGGAAAACATTTTCCTTTTAAAAATCAGTAATATTTCTCTTCAAAAATTATAAAAAACCTATTAGAAAATAATTTGAAATGACTACCAGCAGTTCTGAAGGTTGAGAAAATTTGAGTAGAAATTACTAATCAACTTGGGTGCGTATAAGTGTTGACAATATGTATACGCTCCCCTTGGACAATTATACATTAGCTAAATGCTAACATCAGAGTTATATCAGATGTTTTCTGAGACCATCCACTCTATAGTAGCGGATTTCTAAGGCTATTCTAAGGCTATTATTTCTGAGGGAATCTATATAAATCCGAGATATTTCTCGTTATGAGATTATAGAAAATAATTTGAAAGGATTACCAGCAGATCTGAAGGTTGAGAATCGCTGTAGAGAAGTTACTAATCAACTTTAGTGCGTATACGTGTTGACAATATGTATACGCTCCCTTGAACAAATTGTAAATTAGCTAAATTCTGACATCAGAGGCTATATTAGATGTTGTTTGAGACCATCCACTCTACAGTAGCGGATTTCTAAGGCTACTCTCTAGTAGATCTCATCTGATTTATTGTATATGATAAATCTTCTAGCTTATTTCTGAGGGAATCTATATAAATCAGAAAATAATTTGAAAGGATTACCAGCAGATCTGAAGGCTGAGAATCGCTGTAGAGAAATTACTAATCAACCTGGGTGCGTATACGTGTGGACAATATGTATACGCTCCCTTGGACACAATTTAATTTAGCTAAATTCTGCGGCTATACAATCTATAGGGGATGACGTCTGAAACCATAAGACGAACTGAGGCAGACTTTATAGAGTATTTCAATGCTCACACAGTCTACTTAGATGAGCTGAAGACACAGACGGTCCCTAAAGACAAACTGAATGCTCAGACAGATATGAAAAGTGATTCTATACACAAACTGATGGAACGAATGGACGAATAATCTCTATAAACGACCTGACGATTTAGGCAGTCTTCATATACGAACAGAAGTCTCATGCAGTGTCTACACACGAACTAAAGGCTTAGGTGGACCTAAGAGAAGTCTCAATATTCAAACTGAAGGTTCAGGCAATGCCTATAAAAGAACTGAAAGTCTAGGCAGTCTCCATAGATGAATAGAAGGCGCAGACAGTCTCAATAAACGAGGTAAAGACTCGATGCGAAATAAATTGAGTGTCTATAGACGATCTGGAGTCTCTGGCAGCCTTTATTAACGAACATAAGAATCAGGCTGTCTTTCTAGAAATTTGGCTGAGAAAACCCCCAAAAGGAAACTCAAAGGACAAACAGAAGTTTCCGTCAGTGCCTATAGATGTACTGTGGCACCGACAGCCTTCAAGGGCGTCTTTGCAGCCAAACTGAAGCCTCACTCAGGTTCTATATACGAGTAGAAGGCTCGAACTGGACGAAGGAAATAAGGATAAAATCTAAGGACCAATCTATTGGACAAGCTCAAAGCTAAGACAGGCCTAAAAGAATTCCCCATAAACGAAATGAAGTGAATCTCTTCAACGAACTGAGTCCCATTTTATAGAGAAGCTTTAAACTCTGATAATGTGCATAGGATGACAGTATTCTAATAGACAATATGAAAATTCGCATTATTATAGCCTGATAAATAGGTGTACATTTTTAATACCATTTACTCTACAGTATATGACCTCCGAGGCTATGTATATTACAGCATTTATTTTGCAGTAGATGATTTCTTATCCACTATAGAGTAGATAACATATAGCCATGTGCTCTGAGAACACACAATCTGCAATATATTATCTTTGAGATAATCAACTCAGCAGTCAACAACCACTGAGGTCATCTACCCTGCAGTAAATTACTTCTGAAGCCATCTACCCTGCAGTTGATCACCTAAGATGTCATCTACTTCTCAATAGGTATCTGCTTAGGCCATCCACTATACAGTATATGTCCTCGGATGTCATCTACACTACATTAGACGAACTCTGAGATCATCTACTCTATAACACATGCGATTTTTGGTCTTTATATTGGTGTTATCACGAAACAAGGAACTTTTTTGGAAATATTTTAGAACTTTTACCTTTTGTGGGAAGGAAGAGCTCACTTTTAATTTCAATCTAAGGCTTCAAGACTTCTTGAGAATTATTCGATGAATATGTTGTATATTTTTCCGAAAGAATTATATCTCCCATAAAATATTTAGAGAATTTTTCTTTAACATAATGTTCTTAAAATCATTGGTACCTCGGGAGCGAATATGTGTTGACAACACTTATACGCACCCGCTTCCTTTAAGATATGTTAACGTTGTGAGCTTTTCTATAATATTTTATGAAATGTTCGGGTTCTAACGGAAGATTTGTTAACCGAGAATTCCAAATATAATTTTTTATGTACAACTTGTAGACGTTTTTATTTAACCACCAAGATCAGGCACCCCTTTGCAAAGATCAGGCAATTAATTAGTATTAATGAATTGGCGTCAATATAAAACAGATTTGTGGCTAAATAATAGCCACAAACAAGAAACACACACACAGCAACAATATGACAAACTGTCAGTCATACAAACTACAACAAAAGCGAATGAGCGAGTGACTGACTGACTAAGCACATAAAAAGAATGAATGAATGAATGAACGAACGAATAAATTAAATTAAATAAAACCACAAATTAATGGCTTCAATCTCCCTCCCCCACACACCTTGCCATCGCCATTCGTTTCATTCATGACCCACCATCACCACCGCATCCATTCAATTTAATTCACATTCTTTTGATACTTCTTCGTCTTCTTCTTCTTCTCCTATTAAATAACAACAACAAAGCACAAATGAAGACGGAGAAAAGAACCAGTCACTGGAAACGAAAATTTATGTTTTTGTTGGAAAGAAGAAAAGACGATGACGAAGAACAAGAAGACGACGAAGTAAAACCAAATGGAAGAATGAATGCAAACAAAAGGCAACACAAAATGCCACCCCATTACCTCCCTGCCACCTTCGGTGTTCTTCCATTGCGCTTATGCGTTTTTACTTCGTAAGGTGGAGACATGCTGTCTGGCAAAAGATGGGTCCAAGAAGAAGACGATGTGGCGGAAGATGTTTACACTGAATTATTCTGTGCAAAAAAATAATAATGAAAGCAGGTGGGTGACTATGATGACGACGTCGTTGTTGTGCTGCTCTAGGTATTCGTCGTGTACATGTGGAGTCTGTCCGTTTGGTTGCCAGGTGGGCGTTACAATTTCTGTTTATGTGGCGTGGGATTCAAAAGGCATGTGGTGGCCACCATCACACCTACCTTACACACTTTACCCGTGGTCAAGTGGACTTCACCCTGCATGGCCAGCATCTTGGTAAACAAAAAGAAAATAAACGTGTCGGAAATGAATCTCTTTAAAAACAATCGGAAACATTATATTTTCCAGATGCGGGAAGGACACCCCGTGAAGATGAAAATTCCAACATTTTTGTTGTTGTTTTGTTATCCCTCATTATCCTTATCGATTGATTGGATTTTGAAGGAATCATCGATGTGGAGAAGATTAAAATGGAAATTTTGTAAAAAAGGGAAAATTTACTCGAATAACTTATATGCTACAGTAGAGAACATATCAGGATATCTACTATATAGAAAATAAAATCTGAGGTTACATAATCGATCTGAGGTTCTTTAGTCCATAGTAAATGAACGTGAGGTCATCATAAGATATTGGAGATCATTTATTCTACAGTAGGTCCTCACTGAGGTCATTTACTTTTCAGGTCTTTGAGGTCATCACAATTCAGTAGGTATGGTACCAGGGGCCAAAGGTACCATTTACCGGGCAGTAGAAAACCTCTTAGGCCATCTACACTGCAGTAGATTATCGTTATGGTCATTTCCTCAGCAGTAGATAACCTCTGAGGTCAGTTTATCTGCAGTGAATCACCTCTGACGCTATCTACGCTTCAGAAGGTGACCTCTGGGGCCATCTAACTTGCAGTAAATTACATCTGAGTTCAGATACTCTGCAGTGGATCACTTCTGGGTTACCCTACCCGTCAGTAGATCATTTACTCTGCAGTAGATAACTTCGAAGGTTATCAGACCTGCAGAAGATAATCTCTGAGGCCATTTACTCTGCAGTAGATCACCTTCGAGGCCACCTACCACGCAGTAGATTACCTCTGAGACCATGTACTCTGCTGTAGATTACCGTTGGGGCCATTTATTCTGCATTAGATCACCTCTGAAGTAATCTACTCTTCAACAGATAACCTCTGGGCCATCTAACCTACAGTAGATCACCTCCGATGTCAACTGCCCTTGGTAACTTCCGAGACCACATACTCTACAGTAGATGACCTCTAAGTCTATCTGTTCTGCAAAATAGTACATCTGAGGCCATTTAAAGTGCAGTAACCCGTGCTAGGTAAATTCTAAGGCCATTTACCCGTCATTGGAATGCCTCTGAATCCATCATCTCTGCATCAGATAACCTCTGAGGCCATATACTCCTCAGAAAATCACCTTTAAGGTCATCCAATCTGCAGAAGATTACCTATGAGGGCCTCTATTCCACAGTAGGTTATTTCTGAGACCACCTTTCCTTCAGTAAGTTACTTCTGAGGCATCCTATTGTGCATTTGATGACCTCTGAGACTCTACCCTGCAGAAAATGACTTCGGAGGAATAAAATGTGTAGGACATCTACTACAGATTGAATAATCTCCGACCTGTATATGACCTCTAAGACCATTTATCATGGAAGAGATGAGACAATTTCTCTTAAAAAAGATGCCTTCGAAGGCTGTAGTTTCCTTCTGATTTATTGCATATGACTTGGAAGGCCTCCTACTCTATCGAATATGTCCTTTGATGCCCTCCCTCTTCATTTCACATCCTTTAATGCCATATCTTCGACTATGGTTTGGTGTAAGCCCATTCAATCGATGGAGGTTAAATTTTTTGTTCCATAAAAAGCATTCCTCCTTCAAGATTTTTTTTTTTTTTTGGTTGTTGTCAGGATACCCATAATAATGGTGGTGTCGGCAAAAAATGCGGATAATAATGCTTGATTGTACCTTATTTGTTCGGCGAGTTGAAAACTTGTCCGAATCTTTCCATTTTTCTTCCTCATTCTCTCTTTACACCTTAAACATCATCACCTTGGTTTCCGCCTTTTGTTTGGAAGTTTTGCGAACGCAGGACAGCCAGGGAAAATGGCAAACTTTCCAAGGAGAATGGAGATTGGATTACAATTTCAATTGCATACCTTTAGGCTTTTAATTTGGCGAAAAGCAAATGAAGCAACGCATATAGGGATATGAGGGGAGGAAGGAAAGGTAGAAAGCAAATGAAGCAGTGAATATAGGGAATGTGAAGCAGAATAATATAGGAAAACAGATGAAGAGGTATTCAATGCGACTCCAGCCACACATGACAACAAACAACTGGGAGGTCTCATACCTATACCATGGACCGGTGTGGACCTTTATGCTGGAGTATATGTGTGTGCGGGCTCATGTAATATTTAATTTACTTTTTAGGTCCATATTCCGTATGCTATTCATACTTCTTTTTGATTTTTCGGTAACAACACCTTCAAGCTATGCAATTTGTCTAGCGAAGCCTGGGCAAGTCAATCCATTTTCAGTTGCAAAAGCGAACCAACCCCCAAAAGAAACCCAGTCCTCCTGTTTTGTTTGGAATTGGAATGTCTGAATAGGAACTTTTCTGCTTTCTGGCGGGTGTGAACAACAGCGAATGTTGTTCAGACTATTTACGAATGCTTGAATATTTTTTGCCCCGATAGTTTTGTTTTCAAAGGTGTCATTGTTGTTTGGACCTGGCCAGACAGACAACCAGCCATGTTATTTAACAATGTACGCCCAGACCCCATACAAACTTTAATGTGAAAGAGTAATTCACAAAAAACATTAACAAATGACTGGGGTTTGAGGTTGTCTTGTATTCCATGGTGTTGTTCTGTAGCTTCGTTCGCCATGTTGACAATGTCGGCGAATTTTCTTTCGTTTTTTTCCTGATCCTATGGAAAATAGCCTCCTGACAATAGTGTCATAGACAATTTGCATTTATTTCGAAAAAAAGACAACAACAGGAGCTGCAGGACAATATAAAAGGAAGTTGGCTGAAAGGACAACAGACAAAAATGACAACATGAGTTCATAAACTTTGTATGCAGCAGCAAATACAAAAGGGAGAAAGGAACTTCTCTCTGTGGTGGCAGGCAGGTTGTCAGATAGGTGGAGAATGGAGTCAGCCAGGATAGAGGAATAAAAATGGGAAGAAGAGAGAATTAAATAGTTAAATTCCAAAAATTGGAAGTTTAAATGTCCTGGTTTAGACTTCCGAGGCGATCTATTCTGCAGTAGGGGCCTTTGAATACTTCTACTCTGAAGAATATTTCATCTGAGGCATCTACTCGCCTTAAATAACCTCTGTTGTTTTCCAATCTAAAGTAGATACCCTGAAGGCCTCTATTTAATGATGGAGGTCCTCAAGTGAAATCAGTTTAATATTAAAAGTCCTCAGAGGACATATTCTGCATATGTTGGGATCTCTAATAGCGGCACGTCTATTGTAGAGGGCTCTTCAGGTCATTTACTCTGTAATAGAAGGCTTCTTAGTTCTCTACTCTACAGAAGATGACCTCTGAGAACCTCTATTTAATGTTAGAGTTCCTTAGGTGAAATGAGTTGAATGTACGAGGTCCTCAGAGGTTATATACTGAATATTTTTGGATCTCTGATAGCTATTCTTGTGGTCTCACCAGATCATTTATACTGTAATAGAGAGATTCTTAGGTCTCTACTCTACAGAATATGAGAACCTCCTCTAGTGAAATCCATTTAATATTAGAGGTCCTCAGAGGTAATATGCTGCATATTTTGAGATTTTTCATAACGGCTTCTCTATTGCAAAGGCCTCATCCGGTCATTTATTCTATAATAGAGGTCTTCTTATATCTCCACTCTACAGAAGATGACCTCTAAGAACCTCTATTAAAAGTTAAAGGTCCTCAAGTGAAATCAGTTCAATATTAGAGTTCCTCAGAGATTATATATACTGAATATTTTGATATCAGGCCATTCACTCTATAATAGGAAACTTTATAGGTCTCCACTTTTCAGGAGATGACCTCTGAGGACCTCTATTTAATGATAGAGGTGTTCGGGTGAAATCACTTCAATAATAGAAGTCCTCGGTTTCTCTATGGTAGAGGCCTCAACAGGTAATCTACTCTCAAGTAGAGGACACCTTGGGGCTCAAATCCTCCAAAACATCTACACGATTTATATCAAACCTCATCAAGAACCTAAAATTCGTATACACCACTTGTCTATTTCCAAATTTAACCATAATAGCCATTTAACGTCAACGAAATTTTGGTCCAATATTTTCCCATACAACAACATTTCTTCTGTTGCCATTGTTAAATATTTACCTTTCCGGCAATACAATTTTACATTTGTTGTTGTTATTGTTTTTATTGTTGTATAAAATAAAAATAATGCCTTTGGTGATTGTGTGTGGAGGTGGTACTGTCATAATAGCTAATTACATCAATTCGCTTGCAAAGGCACCGAGTGGTTTATTTGGTTTCACATGTTCCACAAATTTGATGCGGGCGGCAATACCCTCATTCCTACTTCTCCGCGGGAAAATGTTTTTCCTCCAGTTGCAATTTTGTCCATCTGTCTGTGTTTATTTTGGT